>NC_043750.1:13256095-13524178 GCF_902148845.1 Salarias fasciatus | reverse complement strand
AACTTGAAATGATTCCTCTGAAGCCCCTTTCACCCTGGAGGTTTCTGCAACAGCCAACAAAACAGATCTTTAATTAAAATTCTGTGCCCGCTTGATTTTCTGAATTCATATTGTGACTGAATGGTCGCAGCAGTGGTTGAGGCTCTTGTATTCCTTCCATTCAGAACCTGATATAAATAATAAATGACTAAATGTTTACCATTTTTCCACAGAGTCAACACTTGTGTATCTGGTTTATGAAGTGTCAATATTAAATCAGATTATGGGTCTAAATCACAGCTGTTCAGTTCAGTTCAGTGGCTGCAACTTTATTTCTGCTTGAACACTTTAAGGTCACAGGAGTTGAATTGACCCGTTTGCGTCTTTGTAGAGTTTTAACTTTGAAACTTCTTCCAGACGAACACAGATGTGGATCCGTGCGTCGATAAGATCCATATCATTCAAATGAGATTAAACAGAGAGAAATAAAACATAAAGCATGTAAGTAGATTAAATACTGAAACAATGCAGACTTCTACAAGACTTTTTTTTTTACAGCTGCATTACATCAGTTAATGTTTCCAGTTTTATCTCTTCTAAAGGTGAGCATGTCTTTGATGTCGGCTCTGATAATAAATCTCTGTGAAGATTAAGACGAGCTTAAACACTTCTCCATTTTGTACATGCAGCTTTAAGTGATTCTTTCATCAGTTTAGTGCTTGGGTTTTCAGTCTTTTATCTAATGAAGCTTTAATGTTTTTTTGTCTTCGCAGTTTTGTGTCTCATTTTCTATTTTTAGTCAGTCATTTCATCTCCTGCCTGCCTCATTGCCTCCTGAATCGTGAAGTTCTCTGTGACCTTGATCTGAAACGATGATTGTTTATCAGTGTTATTATGACGACGTTGTCAGTCGCATCTGTGCCGAGTGACTTTTACCCTGGATTCCATGTGTTACTGATGGGCCGGTGTCGAAGGTTTGGTTGAACGTGAGGGTGATTTCAGGGTCGAAATCACAGCCAAGTGTATTCCTGGTTCGGTTTTGGGTTCAGGAATTTGTGTGCATGTTTCTCTTTGCATGTGGGTATTGTCTCCAGGTCCACTCGCAGGTCAACGACTAAACTGTTGTTTCTTGAGTTTGTCTGTAGTTGTCTGTCTCTCTTTGTTTTCTTGTTTAGGCTACACCCTGCCCATTCACCCCCCCCCCCCCCCCCCCCCCCCCCCCACCCCCCCCGTGATCCAAAGAAGAAGGATGTTAAAGCAAATTGAAGCGGTGCACCACTGGTCATCATCAAAACACATCAACAAACAGCAGAATCTAATCAAGGCTGAGACGATCTGGACAAAGAGGAATCGACTGCATCAAAGGCCCGAGACAGATCAGTAAAAAGCCGTGGCGGTGTAATCTTCGCAGCACACAGGACGTAATTCACCCTCCGTAATGTGAGAAAAACCCCGAAGGCGGATAGAAAAGAGCTTCGCACAAAAAACTGGAAATGAATGAGGTGAATTGAACATTAGGCCGTACAGAAAGGTATTTCCAGGAGAGAAAGGCGTCCGAGGCGAGGCTGCCATTATTCACGTCGTCTATCTCACAACACGACGATGTTCACACCTGAAGGCGGGGAAGACGTTACAGAGTTCAATATTATACCCATTTAAAGGCATTAATAAACTTTGGAACTCATACCTTTCATTCGAAACACTCGGCAAATAGAATAAGTTTAAGAAATGTGAATCTACAACTCGCTGGTTATCTTCTCTTTGCATAAAGAACACAGCAAACTTCTCTGCGCTTCTTGCTTTTCTTTATAATTTGAACAGATGAGCCAGGGCTGCTAATAAGATGTGCTTGTAGGCATTAAAACATATTTCCAGAAGGTTAAGTAATCTTTTTTTTAGGTTTCTATTCTCTTCGTTTAGCTGACTGATGTAAAAGTTGTAAATATTCCTCATGCTGGTCTTGGCACAAAAGAAATTAAGCTTTCTTTGCATAAAAAAATCAAACTGTTTCTCCAATCTGATTTTGTGGAGCTGTTCAAGAGTGACTAATGTGGTGCTTAATGTTTGCAGAAGGATGAAGCAGAGAGGAGCCAGCGACACACGAATGTTCAGCGAATCCATCTTCAGACGACGGGCTGGAGTCCTGGATTTGTTTACTCTGCTCCCCGGAGGCTCCGTAAATGAACCTTTAGCTTTATCTCCTTTTCATTCACAGTTTTATATCTGAGCAAACAGCAAAGTTATGTAAAGTCTTTGTTTGGCTGTCTCTGATTTAATTGTCCTGTTTGCTGAAGAGCCTATTCAATGAAGTGTTTTTTCTTTTTCTTTTTGTCAATTTGCCTAAAGGAAAAATGCCTCCACAAACATCATGAAAAAGTTATTTTCTTTAATGATGAAACACGTTAACCTTCAAGCTAAATGTTTAAAGATTCACTGATAAGTCAACTTTGGCAACTAAGATGGAAGAAAAACAACAAAACTCTGACTCCAGAAGTCCTACGTTCAAAATCCAACCTCAGAACAGAAACACGACCATAAACACTGATCTATACATCTTCTTTGCTTTGGTGTGTCTCAGTTGTTTCTTGCAACATTTTTTAAGATTAATCAGAGACAAATCCGTCCCTCTATAGTACAGGGGTCTCCTCTCCTCTGTTGTGAGGCGAATGGAGAACAGTGAGACCACATCCAGTTTACTGTCACATCCTCAGACCACTGGGTTTTTTTTTAGCACTACCTATGAAAACAGATTGTCCTGTAAATCCCTTCATTCATTCATTGACCTCTGGAGCTTTGTGTTGAACAGACGATATTCTGAATATCTCCTCTAAACGCACTGATTGCTTCTGTTGATGGGATCCATTTCTTCTTGGTTAATGTATTAAATACAGAACTGAATTACTCTGAGTGAATCTCTTCAAGTCTTTATTTTGCATCAAGCTGTGTTTTGAGTTTACTGTTTCCTCGCTGTCTTTTGGTGTTTGCCCTCAATCTGTATTCATTTCTTTTATTTTACATTTCTTATCTTGTTGTTGATTTGCCTTTTGTTTGTGTCTTTTCTGTCTCTTTGTAGCTGTTTGTCTCTTTGTTGTCATTTCCACGACTCCCAGTCGTTATTTTAAATAATGCTGCTGTCCTTAGAGCTGAGTTTGTGTTTTTGTGGGATTTTCTGAAAGACAAAAACCCAGCAGAAGGGTTAACTTGGACCCAGATGTGTGAACTTGATCTGGCACAATAATCACTCTGTGTTTTGAAATGTGGAACATCTTGAAAATAGTCAAAAGAAAAACAGAAGAGTGTTTGAAATTGTTTAGCTCTGTATGAAACCACATTTGCATTTGTACTTATTCGTTTCCTGCAAACCTGATTAATGCTTGTTTTGTATTAATTTATCTAAATATCCACTAATGTAATACTGGAGACCCGTGGGTCTGTAAGTCTCTCCTTCATCTTCAAATAAGAGCTCACATCTTGCACACAATGAGCAGAAGCTCGAATCTTAAACTTCAGGCTGCAACTAAAAAACAAGATGAAATGTTTATTTTTTTCTAAGTTTTCCAAGGAAATTTTCTGCGGCTTTACTGCTCAACCTCTGCCACGAGAAGCAAGAATATAAAGAAGACAGGGGGAGCCGGAGAATGTGGAGGATCGCTGCAGAGGTTAGAAGGGACTTATAAAATTAACTGGCAGGCCTCTGGAGAACAGAAATCCTGCGGAGGAGAAGCACAGTCTGCCGCCAGCCGATGAGGGGAAGCAGCGTGAGATTATTCCTCATACGCAGGAGGCGCAGAGACGGAGCCGTCCTCCAGCTGGAGGCAGACCTCGCTCTGAGGAGAGTGCACCGACTGTGCAGATGCGTTCAGGCTGGCAGCCAACTGCTAAAGAAAGAGAAGGTCAAAGGTTAAATATACAGAGTCTAGTGCGTCTTTTAGTGAAGAATAGTGTGCCATCGCTCCGCTGCATTGAGAGGAGTCTTCACTTTTTTTTTTCCCACTGAGGTCTCTCATCCATCTTCTGCCGATTTATTTAGGGTTTTGTTTTCCTCTGCATGAAAAGAAACAAGTTTGTAAAGTGGCAATAGTAACTGCTGATAGCAGTAAAAAGTGTGGCAGGGGTTTATTTTGTATCAGAAGAAACAAAGGAAAATTGCCTCATCTCCAGCGCTTTAATGAGGATTTCTTTTCCTTTTGGAAAGGAATCAAAACAAAAACCCCGCGAATGCACATGGAGGAACAGAGTTTCTCAATAAGCAATAAAATATTCATAAACACTTCTATTTAGGCAGTGCAGAGAGATACCGCCACAGGAAGGCTTCATGTTGAGAGGGCGTTAGATCGCTCTCAAAAACAATTAGATTACGTACATGGGTTAAAAAATAAAAATAAAAAACCCTGAGGAAATTGAATGGATTAAAAAAATATGGACGACATCTCAAATGGATTTTTTTTCATTTATATAATAAAAGTATTCTTTAAGTGCGTATGTCACTGATGAAAACTGAGAACGTTCCTTGTGCTGCAGTCTGATATGGGTGTTTGTGGAAGTTGCAGAGTTTCAGGAGAGCAAAATCTTGCAGGTGATACAAACAATTCCGTACGGCTGCATCGGTGTCTTCTCAGGCAGCAAACACATGCTCACATTACTTTCCATCATTTCCCAAAAACTGTGGAGTGCTTCCCGTCCGCAGTGATCATTTCCCTAAAACTGGTCCAAGGAAGGCAAAGCGGTGACAAGTTAGACGAGCAGCCAAGGCCGAGTGAGGGATGGAGTGAAGGACGGCCCGGGAGGTCCGGCAGAGAAGGTCAGAACACAGCAGAGGAGAAACACACACTGGGCTGGAGAACAACTAAAAAAGGCACAATGTCAATAAAAAAATCTGTGGATAGATGAAAAATGAAATATAAACAAGTTAAAGACAGAAAACTTGTTTGGTGCCTCAGAGAGACGGTTTTCTCTAATTACTTCATGATCGTGGAGAAAGTCACAGAATGTTCGTTTGTTTCAGCACCGAGAAAACAAACTGCGCGGCCAGTTAATTTGGATAATGATGTGTTTTAAGCTTAGTGAAGTTTGAAGAGGGCTGCACGGTGGTGTAGTGGTAAACACGCTTGCTTCACAGAGAGAATCCCCGTTTGAGGCCAGGTTGCCTTTCTGTGCAGACCTCGCATGTTCACCATGTGTTGATGTTTGTTTCCTCACAGAACATGTTCATGAGGCTGATCATCCTTCATTAGATCAGCTCCAGTCTTTTTTTTTTTTTAGCTCTCAGAAATAACTGGATTTGGATTTTATTAGAATCTGTCCTGTAAACATGTGATACTCCAGTTCCACATCCCTCCTCTGTTCTCGCCGTCAAGGTTTACGCCCTTCCCAGATGAAACGCGTGGATGCGGTCTTCAGAGAAACTGTGCAAGTGTTAAAATATTAACAACAGGCAGCAGACTTGTGAGCTCCCCGCGCCGCCACAGAATTTCAATCACTCCTCAAAGGCGGCAGGTTCGAGATGATGAAGAAAAAAAAACTCCGGAAGTCGGTTGTTCCGACGGTTCTTCAAACATCGCCATCCGTCAACGCAGGCGCTTCTTCAGAACTGTGCGCGCACGCACGCACGTGTGCATCCGTTGCAGTTCTCACTTTAATGTGAAGCACCAATTATTTCGCTTTGGAATTCTCTCAGAACCAAAGTGATCTCAGAGGCTTCGGGATTGTTGGTGGAATAAACTCAATGAATTCAAGTGACTTTGATCTTCTCTTCATGAACATGTCCGCCACTTCAAGTCGTTCCGAGACGCAGAGCCTCGTAAAATCACTCATACTCTTTGACCTTATCAAATTACACACAAACTGTGTCGAGTCAATCATATGAAATCCCAATAAAACAAAACTACAAAATGCAAAAAAGCTCAATACTGTACATCTTCTAGTCCAACTTTAATAAATACATGTGACAGAACAGCTTTGAACTCTCTAAACACAGTGCCTCATGAGATTTTAGGTTGAGGAGACTGAAATCACTCCCATAATCCCATTCTAAAGTTTGAATTGATGCTAAGAAACCTCAGAATGTAATGGTGAGATGTGAGCACTTAGTGAAAACACACGCTGCATGAAGCTCTGATGTGAAAGAAGTCAGAAAGCAACATTAATGCTCAAACATGTTATTTATATGTCAGTTATTCAGTTCCATTCACCCCCATGAACTAGCGAGCCGAGCAGCTGGAGAGGGAGCAGCAGACTGGTGAGAAGTGAAGTGTCGAGGAGGATCACAAAACGAGTCCTCTGTTAGTCACACATGGAAACACGCTGACGGGTTCATCAATGTCGTCGATTAGAAAGCTCATTAGAAGTGTGACATAAGGAGAAACGACAAGCGACTGTGCTTCTCTATAAATGGGAAAACTGAGGTGGCGGCGCTCCGGCTGACGGCGAGAGAACTTTTTTCTGCAGGAAATCCGACACGACCGGAGCGACGACTTCGGGATCGTTCAGGTGGACGTGGTGATTGCCTGAAACCGTCACGACCGAGTTCTGAAAGGCAAGGCAGAGAAACGGGGACGGTTTGCATCAAGGTTCTGGTGGCAAAGCGGCAAAGAGGCGAGTTTTGTGACAGGAGGGTCAGCAGTCGTATCTCTGAGCTGGCAGCAGGTTACTGAGCAAGGCAGGGCGCAAGTCACGCTTCAGATTAGCTGCATCTTCTTATTTATTTGGAATGATGATTTGAGCATTCCTTCAAGCTGAAGCTAATATTTGTCTTAAAAAAAAAAAAAAAAAAAAAAAAAAAAAACCCACACCACAGAGAATAAAGTGGAGCATTCAGAGACTCGAAGGTCGGATCTTTACAGATCTGGCCGAGTCCAAACATTCAAAGACAAAAAAGCAGACTAGCACAATATCAGAGGAAAGTAAAAACATTCCTTAAGCGGAACATAACAACATGGAGTTAAAAAAAAAAAAAAAAAAAAAAAAAAAAAGGTGGGTTTAGAAAATATTTTCTAAGCTGTTTTTCTCAGCAGAACGGACGCTGAGCGTCGACACTCCTCTCAAGGACAATATGACATGTCTTCTACAGGAAGGGGGAGAAAACCCCCCACAGGTGAAAAGGTTCAAGTCTCTGGAGGTTTTTTTTTTATTTGTGGGCTGCAGGTTTAGTCAGAAACAACAGTAAAAGAGCTGCTTTAACAGCCTGCTGTGGTAAAAACAGCTCATCAGTCAGGAAAACAGATCTTCACAGACTCATGGATGGTCTGGTACTCCGGTAGAGTCTCCACTCAAAGAATGAGGATAAAAGTAACTTCAATTATTCCTCGAGATTGTAAAGATTCTGTCTTCACATCTCACTGTTTTCCAAGTGCGAAAACACACCGAGAATCAAAACACTTGCAGATCGTCTTGCTGCACAGAGACGACCCTGACTGGCAGGTTCAGTGGAAGGACTCCGTCTCTCACCAGCAGCTCCTGACCAGGCTGCAGAATGTAGGTCGGCGCCGAGGTTCGCAGCGAAATAAAAAAAAAAAAATAAAAAATAAAAAATCTCTGCTGCGCTCGTGCTACACTGCTACTGTTGCGTCTGCGCAGCTGTCTGTTAGGCACAACTACACACAGGCTTAACGGCTAAAAATAAACACCGGGATGGCAGGAGTACCTGCCTCACACGGGCAGAGCGTGAAAAGAACTCACATTTTGGTCCCGGTACGCCTGCAGAACCTGGTTTATAAACTTCTTTTGCTCCGCATCGGCAAAGAATTTCTCAAAGCCGCCGTCCGCCCTGCAGGACAAGGATTGCGTGTTTATTTAGTGGACTGGAGCGTTTTGCATGCGATACATATGAAATACGAGGCGGAGGGGATCTCTTACAGGACAACGAGGACGGAGGCTTGAATTCGGGACTGCAGCTCCAGGGCCTGCTCCACCGTGATGCGCGCCACATTTTTCTGAGAGCGTGAAAACAAGACAAGCTGTAAATGACAGTCCGCGGGACCTCAGGGAGAAGCGTGCAGGTTAGCGGTAACCCACCAGGTTAATCCGGAAGTCTCGGGAGAACACGATTCCTGCAGGAGGGAAAAACACTTCAACCACGGGCGGAGAAACGGAATACTTAGGCAAGCGGCGTCATTTTTTTTTTTTTTTTTTAAACACATGAAAGCACAGAAGATAAGCCCGCACCTCCTTCAACTTCAACTGAACCTCGCTGGAGGAGGATTCTCGCAGATGTTTCAGACAGACTCTGGTTCACGCTCATCAGCCTGCAGTTGGCAGAAGCAGAGTAACGACGAGAGTGAGCGAGAGCTCAGCCACAAAACATAACGGCTGAATTATTGAGAGGCAATACCTCTCCAAAGCCTTCTCATAAGTGTAAACTCTTCGTTTCTCCGCCTCCGTCTTCTTTTCATACTGAATCATCTCATCCAGCCCCTGCCTCATCACGCTGGGGATTTCTTTCTGCGGGAAGAAGACAGACGTGAATTACGAGGAGAGCAAGTAAACACTTCTGAGAGGAGTGGATTTTCGCGGAGCGGCGAGGCATCCTGCAATAACATCATCTAGAATCTTTAGCACAAGCCCGGAGGACAGAAACCGAGCTCCAGTCGATTACACTCCCGGCTAAAAGCGTCCCCTTTCGAAATGTCACGCCGCCGACATATTTCCTAATTTTCTCACAATCTGAAATTCATCAGGCGGCGTCATGAAGCCATAAAACCTTTTAGTGTAAATCAGAGCGAAATGAGCTGCAGGTCACCGGGGCCGCTCCCTCGGGGACGCCGCTTCAAACGCCGAGTGGAAGAAATATTGATAAAACGTTCGCGGCGCAGGCTCTCTGGGGCCCAGTGTTTATACTTCAGACTGGAAAGTCAGTGGAGGAAAACCACTCGAGGTGGCGGGGCTACTTTTCTGTTAATATGATGGAAAACATCAGAAGGGCTGAAAGCGAACGTCACGGTGGGACGGCGAAGGTTTTTTAAGAGACGGGATGTTCTCACCAAAGTGAGTGAATCTGGGAGTTAATGGGACTGGTTCGGTTCGGGCTTTTACGCAGATTACGTTTGAACAGAAAGCCGGCTGCTGACACAGGCAGACTCGGTTTAATTCCAGCTCAGAGATAACAGGATTTTGTCCTTTTCTTTTTCAATTTAGTCCGAAGCTCCAGACATTGGCTTTAATTCTGGATGGACTTTTTTGAGTGTGAGAGAAGATTCGATGTTTCTCAGTAAAGGAAACAGAAACCGTATTAAGAACAAAAAAATGCTGCGTTCCCTTTCAGGGACTCGACTAATGGTGCTTTCAAGGTTTTTTATGTTACTTCATTTGCTGAACCTAATCTGATTATTCAGGTGGGGTCTTGAAAGCCCACCCCTTCACTAATCTTTTATACATCTCTAAATAACAGGAGGAAAGAGACACTTTGCATCTGAAAATCCAAATACATCTGTAACGCTGTTCGGACAGTCTTGTTAGGACTTTTCCTGTTCTTTTCCTTTAGAGCTGAATGCAATTTCACTTTCTGCAACATTTACATTTTCTAAATGGACTCAGTTCAAGGTGAAATATGTAGGATTTAAATGAATAAAAAAAAACTAAATTCATTATTTCTTGACAATATCTGCCTGCCGCCTTTTACAGCAGCTGATTAATGCCGACTTTCTGACTCGACCCTTCAGAAAACTCACTATGGATTTATCTTCAAAACGCGTTATCTAACCTTTCCAAGGTTACACATCAGTGGATAATATTTGGCAGCTCCGGCGCTGAATTCATATCGGTGTGTGTGGATTCACGTCTTTCCTGGTTAAACTGCCACATATCAAAGCGGCACGTTTCAAAGTTTTGCCTGTTTTTGTGCGTCTGCTGCGAAAATGAAGAAATTAAGAGAAATGTGGGAGGAAATTAATGACAAATACCGTTTCAGTCGGTAAAAACCCGTAGGAGTCCAGCAGCACGAGGGCATCCACCATCTCCGGATACAGAGCACTGAACTGGAGGAGGACAGTGTGTGATGCCACAAAACACCACAGGCCACACACACACACACAACTTCACCATTCTGTTCCACGAGTCACTCACCGCGCCGGCCACGTTTCCACCTGAAACACGCAGAAAGAAACCGTGAGGCGGCGACTCGCAATCGAAACATTTCGCCGCTCTAATTCTTCTTTGACACGGCAGCACTCACCCATGCTGTGGCCGATGATGGAGAATTTGCTCCACTGCAGAGCTGTGGGAGTAATTTCACACACCATCAAGCAGGTTCAGCATCTTATCACCAAACACTGAGACTGTTTTCAGTCGAGGGAAAACATCGCTGCTGTGATTCAGCCGTCGTAAAGCAGCGCCGGCGATCCGGCAATATGGTTCAATTAACAGCAACACGTTCGGGAAAGTGACACACTGAAGACCACATGTTGTTCAATGGATGCAGAATACTGAAATTCAACATTTAACTTCCTTATGAATCAACATTCCACTGTGTTCCTGCTGCCGTCTTTCGTTGGGTGATTTTAAAATCCTGACTCTTTGAGACATTTAGAGGAGCTTGAGATAGAATATATTTTTTCTGTGAAGCCTCTGTGTATTCTCTCTGAAGCACCAACAAGGCCGAGTATCATGACACCGACATGCATTATGCAGCAGGCGGACCGCCGCCGCCTCCGCCACCGGTCGTGACCACTGTGAGCGCCGCTCCTTCAGGTGTGGAGTCTCACATCGCCGCGGCTCGACGGATCACAGGCAGAGGCGTTTGACCTTCTCTGACCTGCTGCGAGAGCCCGACTGCAGCCGCAGCTGCCGTTATTCCACAATAGTAACTGCAGGCGTCATGTATCATGATTTTGTAGGATTTTATTTTACCCAGAACGCATTTGGAGAGTGACTGATGTGCAAATTTGCATGTTGTAAATCTCAGTTTACTTGTTCGTTTTTCTACTTTGCAATTTAATAAACACTACGAATACAGAGCGATGGCTCTAAGGATCGATGCATTAATGTGCTTCTCGGCGCACGTTACTTCACCTGTGCTGAAACAAAGCTTCACTGAAGCTGCCTTCAAGGCGCTCCGGAGTTTTACAAGCGACACAAAGCCTTTAGAATAAACAAACCAACGGCGGCTCGCTGAGGTACCTGCACCCGCTAATGCAATAAAGACTCCGGACACAGTTAATGAATTAATGAACTCCTGTTCAGAGCGTCGGTGTTGGCTGAGAGCCGTTTTCCTGAGCTGCTGCGGTGCGTTGATAACACATCGGAGGCACTCGGGGCACGGATCCCGCCTGGCTTAACGACGCCGCCTTGGCTTATTATTTGAAGCAGTGAAGAGTAGTTTAACGCAGCCGGCAAAGACGTATTGATTTCACCGGGGTGAAATATCTGAAGCGGCTGTGCGCCGCTGCAGATCGACCTTTTTAGAGCAGTAATGAACAAAAACTGCATCAGTTCTCCACAATTTACCAGACTTTTTCGCACATGTGTGAGTAGAAGGACGACGACGACAGCGGCCTCCAGTGCGTCATGTTCTACTAAACAACTAAACTAAAAAATGATGCCGAGACTGTAACATGCTACGATTTGAAAACCAACAATTTTCACAGAGGTTAGGTTGTTTCTGAACCCACATACCACTAACAACTCGGCGCACGTCCAGCACATATGAGGGGAAGGTGTACAGCGATCCAGGAGGACGATGAGACGAGCGGCCGTGGCCTGCGAGGTCGATGGCCACGTAGCGGCACTCTGAGAGGAACAGAGGACAGAAGCTCTGAGACTCACCCAGACCCAACGATTCTAAGTGTTTGGACAACTTCCTGCACCACAGTATCACACAATTCACAGTCTGAGAACTCAGCTGCTCCTTTTCATGTATGATCTGCTAAAAAGTCCAGGTTGAAATCTGTCTTGCTTTTTGTTTGAGCGTGTAAATGATGGAGCGGTTACCTTTAGGGAGAAGGGGCAGGAGTGTGTCGAATGTTCCGCAGTTATCAGACCAGCCGTGCAGGCAGAGCACAGGACGGCCGTGCTCAGGACCCCAGAGCTTACCTGTGAGGGTTCCCCACGGGACGGGTACCGTCAGCTCTGAAACTAAACGCAACAAGCAATTAAAAGATTCATCAAAACACAAAATTATGAAATATTTGGTTAATCTACTAAAATATTCAGAATTACATCATTTTTTTTTTCTGAATCAAATATTTTGATCATTAAACATTACTTAATTCACTGATCTTGAGGAATTCATTAGTCTTCTGGTTTAACTCTAGTTTCTGAGGCATCATCACACAAATTCAGGTTATAATGCGGAAGTTAACATTTGGATGAACTGTAGGGTTGTGTATGGTTAGTTCTCCAATAGTCTCTATCTCACACTATTTCCCACATTCGTTTACTTTCAGTGGGGCTGGGAAGTTTTTTTTGTCATGGTTTTCACTCAGCAGATGAACAATCGTGACTTTTGTCTTACGCAATCTTTTTCTCCCCACATCTGTTTTCATTATTCCTTCATCCATCAATATTCAATAGAACTTTATCAAACACAAACCTCTTTAGCTTTTCAGCACATCGACTCTGCAATGACTGAGGAACTGAGACAGACATCCCTCTGAGTTTGGACAATTTTGAGAGTTCTCGCAGTCTGATTGTCTTTCTAGTTCAAAGGACTAGAAGTCTGAAAGAAGAATGCCATCGTTGGCAGGGACACTGAGAAGCCCTCTTTCTCAAGATCAGCGATGAAATATGCAACATGCAAAAATGACAAGTACTTGGTGTATGAACCACGGTTAATTTTTTACTAGCTATTTAAATCAACCATGAGCAAACTACTGCTGCAGAATTGGCTTGACTTCAGAGGCTGTGTATCGCTTCTCTGAGCGCATATTGATCAATAAACACATAAACCATCTGATCTCCAACATCTGTTATTCTTTCATCCGATCGGTTTTGTCCAACGTAAAAACCTGCTGTGGTCATCTGCCAGTTGATGCAATTTTCTACCTCTTCATCCAGAGTAAATAATTAATTTCCATTAATCCTCAATCAATCCATCTTTTTTCTTTCTTCTTCTTTTTGAAATCCGCTTGTTTGTTTTGTCCAGGCTTTGTGACCTCGAATACAAACATCGTGCTTATTGGGCAGTGGGGCTTCAGCTGATTGGCCAAATATGTAAACTTCCACAATATAAAAGCACAGTGCATTCAAACTTTTATTTTTTTTTTCATAATATTACAACAACTTTAACTTGGTTTCCTCTGGATACTCTCCAGGCTGATTAACTGCAGGTGTGAAAGATAGCGGGTCTTTCTGTCTCCGTGTTTGCCCTGTGATGGACTGTGTCCTGTCCAGAGTTTGTCCTGCCCTTGAGCATACTTAACTGGGCTTTGCTCCAGCACCCTGCATAGGATAAAATGCTGAAGAGGAAGGAGTTCAGGCTGAAAACTACAGAGAATTCCAGTAGACTGACTACAACACCAGGAAAAACTTCAATCAAGGAAGTGACCTGTTGAACTGGATATAAGTAGAGAGAAAATGATAAATGTTTTATTTCACAAAGTGACCATGTGAAATGGAATTAAAACGGAATTAATTTCTTTTTTTTTTTTTTTAGTTAACGAGGGAGGCTGTATTTGCATGAATATCATTTTCAGAAACGAAATAATTGTTAAGCCAAAAGTTGTAATCTATATTCAGAACTCCTTGAACTCCTACAGGATTGATCGGGGTGAAAGGTGAGCGGCTCCGTGGAGGGAGGCAGACCACTGACCTGTGTCCGCCGCCGGGCTGCTGGACGCCATCGCTCTCGCGCCTCCTCTGCTCCTCGACAGACCGTCTCTGGAACGAGCGATGCCTCCAAGCCCTGTTAAATAGAGGAGACGTTTCAGCTGCATCGAGCACACCTGCAGCAAACTTTACAATCCGAAACACTCCACACTTCCGGGTTTTGGTCACGTGATCGGAGACTTTTCAACGTTGGTCGCACGAATCGTTCAAAAGAACGACTCTGTTGAGTTGAACGCACTGAACTGAATCTCTTCCGGGAATTATTGGTTCTTTTCTCAGCTGCGATCGAGCGGACCAGGAGTGAAGCTGCCGATTCAGTCCGGAAGAACCATGAATCACCCGGGAGTCGCGAGACAGCAGGAAGAGACCGGGCCACCTACCACGTGGTGAATCATCAGTGCAGATCAGCAGCAGGTGCAGAGAGACTGGAGTCAGTGGGGGAGAGTTCAGATCTACAGGGCACTTTATTGATCTCAGAGGGAAATAAACTTTCCACTGTTTGGGTGTTGTTACACGTGACAGGTTACTGTATAAAACTAACAAAATATGACTGATTACTGGCTGAACAAAATAAAACTGTAGAACAAACTGGTGGTGGCTTCAGCCACTGCATCTTTCACTCGAGAATCACTAAACTGAAGACATAAACAGAATATTTTTTTTAAAAACAAGCTGTTTTAGTTTTTTTTAGGTAGAAAATGTTAGTGATCTAACTATCTTCAGCACCAAGGACAGCGACCAAGCTACTTTTGCCAGGTATTTTAGGTAATTCGACTGCAGGTACTCAGCACAAATGAGTCATCTCGGTTATTTGCGCCACGATCCATCGATTGCGTTGCAAATTTTCCAGTGAAAATTATGCATTGGTAGAAATCTATCGATCTTGCACATTTAGTCAGTTTCACATAGATGGGATGTCTGTGTAAGTTGGTGCATTGATACATCAGAAAGATTGGGAACTTATTTCAGAGTGCCATCCACCTCTGGCATGTTGTGTGGCAGAAGTTCATCTGTGGAAGTTATTTCCTCATCGGTTGCTAAGAGAGCTTCACAGATCACGACGGTATCTTGTGATGCAGTGACTTTGTGTTTACAAAACAAGATAATAAAGTTTGCATTAAAGCAACACTAAGGAACTTTCAGTTTTCGTTGATTTTGGCGGCGCCAGTGGACAAAAGCGGTAATGTTTTGCCTGACCGAATACTACAGTTCCCATGAGGCCGAGCACGTGGTGTCGTAAATTGCTGCACCCGGTGGCATGCTGTCGGACTGAACTCGCCTACATTTGTTTCCAGTGGCTGTGTGAAGGACGGATAGCGACGAGGTAATGATCTAAATGAATCTAATGGTGGCTAAACAATGTTATATCGTGATGTGACGCATGCCGTAAAGCAGTCCGCACATTTGGAGCTTTTTAGTGTGCAGGGTTTCCTACCACCTCCTCACAGCTGCTCAGTCCAAGTGAAAGCAATACTGACGCCCTCAGCCCGTGACAGAGGGGTCATTCAACTAGTTGTAAGTCGAAGTATCATCACAAAAGATATTAAAATGTTTATTAAGGTGAAAAGTTTCCTTAGTGTAGGTTAATTAGTACTGGCTTTGCTTCTGTGTTCCTTATTGCCCAGTCTTGTGGTCGGTTGTTGTTACAGTGCTGATTTCTTTGCAGCCAGTGAAACCAGAGAGCTGGCATTTCCATATTGGTTGATACAAAATGTACCATATAGCATATGTTTGTAGGTTGAAATTGTGCATGTAAACTGCATGTAAAAAATATTCCAATCCAAACACACGCAGGTTAAATGGTGATGCTAAAAATTGCCCTGGGTGTCAGTGTGAGTGTGTGTGGTTGTCTTCTCTCTGCGTTTGCTCGTGAAGGGCCTGGCGGCAGGTCCAGGCTGCATCCTGCCCTCAGCCCATTGTCAAATGAGTTTGGCTCCAGTGACCCTGCATAGGTACAGAAGATGGATGGATGGAGCTCATATTATCCAAACTCCTCCTCTTGATACTGGACTCAGAAAAATCATATTGAGTTAGCAGAGTTGAATTGTGGCCTTTTTAGCTCCTTTGCATTGCTGAGGTATGACTGAGGATGTGAACACTGGGTTTGAAAAACAGTTCTAAAACCATTATCAACAATAGTTAAACCACTTCCATCTATCATACCAGGAAAAAACATAAAGCAAAACAATAAAACGCACTGAAGGAAAAAGAAAAACTAATAACCTGTTGCATCTAAGCTGATTTGCTTCTAAAGCTGGAGGCTTTACTCGATGAATAATATGTCAGTTTCCTCTGTTTCGCTGCCCTACAGCTGGGGTGGTAAGTGGTGAAGGGATCCTTGTGATGATCTGCTAAAAGTGTCATCCAGTAAGACAGTGGCTGGCAGGCGGTCTCCATGAGAGTGTTGTTACAGAGCAGTAGAGGATCAGGTGGCCAACGGACAAAGTAAAAGTTATCACAGGCCCAAAACAATCAGCGTTTACTCCCCTTCACAAAGTTTCCCTGCTGCCTTTTTTATTGACTGTCTTCGAACACCCTGTGCTATTTGTCCTACCGTGTTAAGTTTTTCCGCTTCCTATACATGTTTTTTTTACATTATGATGTGAGTTTGACCGCCTGAGGTCAGACGAAGGCTTAGTTCTCACCAAATGGGGGTCCCAGACAACCGCTGGGCTCCACTGCTTCAGCGTACAAATGTCTGTGCTGAATTTCCTTTCAATTTATTTTGAAATCATTTTTAAAAAATATTGAAAAAAAGCTCAAAAAACACATTTCTGTATTTCATAGTAATACAGAATTGAGTAGATAATTCAGTAGTTATGTATACTTTAGAATAGGTTGGATTTTATTTCAGATGTTATAATATAGTATGTCAAATATGTCGATCTGTAAAATAAAAGACCTTTGTGTGCTCTGTGATATTCCTGATAAAAAAATAATTGAGGAGCCATTTTAAAAAAATTAAGTATCTCACTAACAGTGCATTTCAATACAAGCATATTCTCCATACTGACATTTGAGCTGCTTTCTGCAGCAGATTCAGTAAAGTGAAGGTAAGATTCAAGAAAGGAGTGAATATTTTATAGTCCAGTCACGGGCAAATGAGAATATTTATAAGGTCAGAGTGCAGCCGAATCACATTATTGTTGCATGGAGCTATTAACATCCCCACACTTACTGCTTAAAAACAGTTTTCTGTTATCAAATAAATCCACACAAAGCATTCATCAAACTTGTATTTTGCCTTAAAACAGGCTGCTAAAACCACACTGGAACACTTTTTCTCTGTCTTCAGGCAGAACTTTTCTGCTAAAATCGATCCTCCACATTCTTGAGATTAAAACGGAGGCATTCAGAGAGCTCCATCAGATGAAACAGAAAATTAATTTGCCCCCAAGTGCCACGTAATCACATCGGAGACAGAGTTTGTGTGGAATCTGAAGTTCCCAAATTAAGCCGAGAGGTGTTGCGTGCATTTCAGGAGAGAGGGGGCTGACGGATGGGAGGGCTGGAGTCACTTGGCAAACGGTCAGAGTGAGAGAGTATAAAAGGTCATCTTCGGGGGGGGGAGAGTCAGGTCAAGAAGAATTAAACATTATCACAGGAGATATTTGACTACTCAGGCTGTAGGTAATGTCTTATATATATTAAAATGTGCTGGCGAGGCTGAAACTCATTTTGTCTGAAAAATTAATAACATTTTGATGAGGTTGCTGATGAGGAAGTCTGATTTTTAACAATATGATCTGAAGAGATTCATCTTGGTTTTACTTTATTTACACATTCAGTGATGCATTGAAAAAATGTCTGGGTGGAGAATTGATTATGGCATAAAATGAAAAGGAATGAGGCATTTTAAGGGCCAATGTCAAGAATTTAGTAGGCAAGGCCTTCCTCTGCTCCTATAAAATGATATACTACAGGCAGCTGTCCTTGGGGAGAAATATATTGATGCTGAAGACCAAAATATTTTGTGTTTACAAACCTTTTATAGCCATTTGACACCTTTAGCAGCGTTACAACCAGCGGTGCATTCACTTCACATGAATTATGCAGCGTTGGGTGAAGCTACATTACAGGCGGGCTGAGGGCAGCTGAGGTAACGTGTCCCCTGCTCTCCAGTCAGGAGTTCACCCTTCATGAAGTGCTTCCTGGCGGCCCGCCATCAAAATCCAAAAGGAAAAGTGCAAAGAGATACCACTGTTGGTGTAACCCTCACTAACTTCAATCCGGACACTCTGCTGGTGTTGTTCTTTTTGCTTCTTTTGGTGGGACAGAAGGAGTTTCGTCCTCTAGATAAGTGTCTCGCATTGTTTCGCTTCTCCTTTGTCTCAGAAGAGCGCGCCCGTCCTCGATCATGGCTGACTTTGACGTGGTTTTGAAGCACTGGGGTGCAGTGGAGGCAGATTACACCTCCCATGGGAATCTGGTTCTGACCCGTCAGTAGTTCTGGAGAGATAAAGATCATGTTGTCCTGGTTTGGGTCAGAGTGTCCTCAGAAGGACAGAGGGACAGAACAATCAGCTGCTCTTGCGCAGTTTAAGGCTGATTCAATTATTCAGCTCAGTCAGGGTTTTATTTCTGTTTACACACTGAGTGACCTCTTCATAAATCTGTTATAAATCTTATTCTATGACGCCTGTAGTGTTTGCGGTTGATAAATACCACTGAGGTGCTAATAAATCAAATCAAATTAAAATGTTTTCATTTTCAGAGTGCAGTTTCTGTTTAAAAATGTCCAAAGAAAATGTAATGAGTTCGTGGTATAAAATTTCCTTTTTTAAAACATATAATTAAATAAATGTGGCTTTTGTTTTGTTTCTTTGACCCCTTCTTCCTTCTTTAAGTTGAATAAATGGGAAGCATTATATCCGGTAAACTGTCACGTATTGTTTCTGTTTCTCTCAGTTTGTTCACTGAGCACCCAGACACCCAGAACCTCTTCCCGAAGTTTGTGGGCATCGCTCAGGGCGACCTGGCTGGCAACGCTGCCGTTTCTGCTCACGGAGCCACCGTCCTGAAGAAACTGGGCGAGCTGCTGAATGGCCAAAGGTGACCACAGCCGCCATCCTCAAACCCCTGGCCACAGCCCGCCAACAAGCACAAAGATCGCCATCAATAACTTCAAGGTGAGGTCGACGTAAAGCAGGAACGCTTCAGTTCTGTTTACATTCAGATTTATCTGCGAGATGTATAACTGTGTCTGGTTTTTCTTTTCTTTTTTTTTTTATCAGCTGATTTCTGAGGTCATTGTGAAAGTCATGGAGGAGAAGGCGGGACTTGACCGCTGCCGGGCAGCAGGCCCTCAGGAACGCGATGGCCGCCGTCATTGCTGACATTGAGGCCAACTACAAGAGAGCTGGGCTTCTCCGGCTGAAGGTCACTGCGGCCGTTCTGCAGTCCTGATGGAGGCAAAGAAAAATCTCTCCTCTGTGCTCTGTTTTTGCTTGAAAATCAAAACTCCTTTAGTGGAAATCACAGGATCATTTTTACATAAAGAGCATTAGAAATGTCACATCGCTGCTTTTATTCTGAGGTTATTTACTGAGCTGAAGCTGACTGTAAACCGTTTCCTCTTAATGCGTGGTTAAAAAAACAACACTCAACTTTTAATTTTAATTTTGATGATTATATTTGGATTCTGGAATAAAATGCCAAAATGTGTCTCTTCAATCACTTCAGTTGTTATAAACTTCCGATACTTCAATGAAACATCTGCATGTTGTGTAACTTGGCTCAGCAATAATCCAGTTCAGGAATGCTTGGTTTGAAGAGTATTAGAATATCAAATACACACATTGTAGACAGTATATTTATCAAAGAAGAGAACCGCAAGTTTGATGCAGTGCCCGAAGACCGCACGAATAAGCAAACCTTTCAGATTTATTTCTTCTCTTGTAGCCTTTAGTTCTATTCAGGACATTACTCGTCCCTTAACTCTCTCTCAACTTCAAACCTCTGTGTGATACATCAAACCCTCGAGGGAAACACTGATAGCCGGGCTTGCTTTGTTAGCAGGAGTGAGGGGAATTGACTTCCAGCTCTTCAGAGACATTCACCTTCCTCTGATGTGGAGTTAATGCAGGCTGCAGCACGATAACGAGCCCAAACACACCTCTGATCTGGGAGACCAAAGCAGCCGAGGATTTGTCTTCAACGTGACCAGACGTCAGCCTCGCCGACCGTCTGAGAAAGCTCGACACTTCCCACATGTCAAGCCGTCAGATCACGTTAAGGTCACAGAGGTCGCCGGGTTTCACAGCTCTGCAGCCCAAACACAACTTCTCTTCATTAAGATTTCACGATATTAATTCTAGATCTATATTTTTTGAAGGTCTATTATCTTGAAGATAATGTCATTTGTAAAAAAAAAAAAAAAAACATTGTGAAACTGTACAAAGCTGCAAACAGTAAGCGTAGATCTCGTTTTTCCATTCTTAAATAATTAACTGAATCAATAAACCCCTATCCTAGAAAAAAAACAACTGAAGACAAAGGCACAGATGAATTTTGGTTCTACTGCTGCTACAACTATTGCTGCTACTTCTACTAGAAGCAGACTGATGAACTGTATGAACGCCTGATAAACGGCTATTCAGTTGTGCAGATGGTATCTTCTTTTAAAACACAACAACCACCACTGCAAAAGTTGTGCTTGATATCTGTTCAGAGAAGAAAAAGAAAGCTTACCTGGAGGCTTTTTCCAGGATGTTGTTTTCATAAAAATGAAAAAAATAAAAATAAAAAAAAGTGCCATGACATCAGAGCAGAGTTGAAATATTGAAACCTCATGAGTATTTCAAGAAGTCCGGGTAAATCTGTGTTTTTTGAGATATTCTTTATTTGTGTTCACTTATTGTGTGTAATTAAATATGATTAATTTAAAGACACAAGAGTTCCCTGGAGATTATGTGAGGAAGAGTTTACATCAACTGCAGCTGCCACAGAATTTAAACGCTAAACTAGAGAGTAAAGTCTGAGGCAGCTGCAAACAAAAGCTATTTGATATCAGGAAAAAGACCTGCTAAATGTTTCATACTCTGTTGTAATGCTCATCCCACAAATGCATGTATAATAGAATGTGGTATTTTGAAAACATCTACAAACAATGTTCAGAACAGCTGCTTCACTGCTGCATGAATCAGCACAAAGTGACACTCACAGGCTCTTGATATTGACTCCATCAAACATTTGAATCATGAGCCAGAAGTTTTCCGTATGAGTGGAAAGAAACAGTAATCGCTCAGTAAGAGTCGGACATATCTCACGCTATCGTCGACGTTCTTTGTCCACTGGCTCCATGTTGTACTTTCAGTTCCTGACGTGAGCCCAAAACGGTGTTGGGCTAACCAGTGTGACAGATAATGAGCGTGATGACAGCCTATTATTAGTGTTTGTGTGATGCCGACGTGACGGCAGGCACAGTAACAGGGAGAGACCCTCGGCCTCCTGCCCTCCCCCTCACCTCCCCCTCCCCCTCCGAGGTCTGACCTGCTGTGAACTGAGCCAAGGTCTGTCTGGTCAGGCAGTAACCAGCCTGCTTCACTTGATTCCGATGACTTCCACTTCTCCTCATGCTGCATCCAAACTGATGACGCTCATAAAAGACACGATTAAACCATCATGCTCAACAGGGACTTCATATTTTGCAGCGTTGCTTTGGGAAAGCATCATTAACTCCCAGTCGGGACATTTTTCACCTTCAAATTAGGGGGGGAAAAAAAACCCAAAAAAAAAACAATGAATAGAAAAAAGTGCTTGGTGCACACTGTGCACGTGAAAGTAGTGCAAGTTGTATGACCATTGTCAAACAGTGCTGCTAGTTAGTCCTATACAGGGTGCTTCTTTTTGTTTCTTAACACAAATAAGAGAATAAATATTATCACAGAATTAACTGAAAGTGTGTAGTCAGTAATTTACAGAAATCCACAGAGAAAATGGTCACATTGAGATCATCTTTAAGGTAGAATCTATATTTTTTGGTCAGTTTGTGACTGTATCATATGAAAAAAGGCCCTAACAGGTGTTTAACTACCCATCATACTGGAATTTCTGGATACATGCAGAGACTTGAGGCTGCTTGGATAAAAAGAAAAACAAAAGACATAATTTTACATGCTATCCATCTTCTGTAACGCTTTATCCTGTGCAGTTCGCTGGAGCCAATCCCAGCTGTGTGAGAGAGCAGGATACACTCTGGAGAGGTTGTCAGTCGGTCACAGGACAAACACACACACTCTCACCTACAGGGGCAATTTAGGGTCACCAATCAACCTCACATGCATGTGTGGGCTGTGGAAGGAAACCAGAGTAACTGAAAAGAAACCCAGACACACACATGGGGTAGAACATGCAAACTCCACACAGAAAGGCTCCAGCTGGTATTTGAACCCAGACCTTCTAACACAGCAACACAGAAAATGTCTCAATAAGTCCCATTTTTCCCTGAGTGCAGACACTTTTGGTTATATAATTCCCTCCCAAAGCTGGAACACATGTTTCAGAGAGTGGACTGGTGCTTTCATTTTACAGTAGTCTGGTAAAGATCTAAAGTGTATCAGCGTTATCACCGACTCCTTAAAGTTCTTCTGCTGTTGTCACAAAGTGTTTGGCTAACCTGTGCGATGGAGAACTGCCACAATGGCAACTATTAATAGTGAGTGTAACGGTGCGTGCGTGCAGACGCCGCTCCTGGCAGAGTGGGCACCGGGTTCAGCTCTGAATGACACCCGGGACAAATTTAGTTTTGCACTAACAAGAATTTTAATTCTGGTCACAAACCCTTCGGCATCAGTTCAGTGAATCTAAAGACGAGTGTTAGGCTCAGTTGTGTGATTGGAATGGATTGGAGTCACAGCTTTTAAAGATAAGTTAACTTGTGCTCACTTAAAATCATCAACAGTTTGAATATGTGAGAGCCATGATCACACACTTTAAAAACGTAGACAAGAAAAACATAAAAACGCGATGTAAAGAAAAACACACACAACTGAAAACAATAAAAACAAAACAAAAAAAATTCTGGAAATAAATATAAAGATGAGAAGCTGGGAAAGGTTCATCCGTCAAAGAAATCTGCGAGGGGATCTAATCAAAGCTGGGCTGGTCGATGTCAGGGGGCAGAGTGCACCTGGTCAGGTTTGACAGGTACAGGGCCGTCGCCATGGGAACAACGCCGGCCGCCACTCTCAGGATGGTCAGCAGCCTCTCGCAGCGGCCGTCACACCGTCTGGCGTCTGCAGGAGGAAAAACGACGCTTTCTGTTCACAGTTCAACTTCAGCCTTGTTATTAAAGCGTCTCCCTTCCAGACCAAGAAACAAACATCTGCACAAACATCTGGACGCAAACAAGCATGAAAGGTAAAGGAAAAGGAGACGTAACAACTTATTCCTGCATCAAACTTTGTCTGCAACACCCAGCAGTGCACAGAAATGACTTTTAATGTAATTAAACATTTGCTTAATTGATTTAACGCTCACATAAAAGAGAAAATGATTGGATGCGTGAGTGAAAGTGAATAATTTACTTAGCTTTTTAATTTTCAGGGCACTGTGTGTGTGTGTGTGTTTCTAAAGTGCCCCATTCCTCACATTCATTGATCAGTGACTGACACTAACCTGATCCTCAGCGAACAGCAGGGGGCAGTGCAGCGAGGCGGCCAGCTTTCTGACAGCCTCCAGGCGCTCCACAGGAACTGAAGCCTTTCGAGCTACAAGAGGCAGAGACACTAAAGGTCAGGAGGTCAGAGGACGAGAACTGACCTGAAATCCAATACATTCAAATGCATCGAGGTAATAATGAGACTTTAAGTTACAGCTGAACAAGGCTGTGAGGTGGATTAAAAACACTGGTGCAGTTTAGGTTTAGAAGTTTAAAATGCCCTCGTACCGTTTGTGACCATGAAGCAGGCTTTTCCGAGGAAATAACCAGGATCCAAATATTTCAGGGAAGCTTCTGCAGACTGGAAACTATGATGAAAGCAAACGATACACGTCAAAAAATGAAACTGTTCACGAACTGTTCAGGAAGAGCTGTTGAAATCAACTTACACTGCAGAAAAGCTTGCAGAGGAGTATTCTAAATTAGTTCTGGTATTAAGACAAGACAGCAATAATAACAATCACAATAATATTCATATAGAACTTTTTTGAACTCAACTCACTTTTTATTATAATAATTTGGCTCATAACTTTCACAATAAATTCAAAAATAAAAAAGGCGTTTTTCTTCTTTCAATATAAAAACTGTGATTTCACAAAATTTCGTGGGAAAACGGCGTTCCCTGACCACAAAACATTCATTCACCTGAGCTCTGAGGTGAGGTTGATGATGAACACCACCAGGTCGACCCTCGGGCGGCTCTCCTCGTTCTCCACGGGCAGAGGAAGACTCTTCGCTAGTCTCCTGGTGCACAGAGGGTTTGGAGTCAGGTTTCAGTACAGGAGGACAGTGGAGAACGTTTGCAAACAGGAAGTGATGGAGTCAGTTGATTAATATGTGGATGTAACATTTAAAACACTGCACAGTGTATTTTCACACATAATCGTGAAACTCTCAGGAAGACAATCTTCTGTACTGAAATGAGATTTTACATGATCACAAAAACGATGCATTAAAGCATCACTGCTGCAGTGGCTGAACACCCACATCATTAAAAACACAGGAGAAGTTAAGCTGCACTCGCTGAAGAACAGATGGTGTTTCCAGTCGTGATTTTAAGGGCGATTTCACCGTAACAGACGGCTGACTGCAGCAGTCCCCGGGACGATACGAGCACCACTCACACATTCACGATGATGTTGGCCTCCTCCACCAGAGCGTCCGCTAAACTCTGCTGAAACTGCTCCTCGCTCTCCACCAGCTGCAGGAAGAAACCAGTCAGCACAAAACCAAACGATCACACCTCATACTGTCCTGCCCTGCCAGGAAAATACTGAAAGAAGAAAAAATCCAATATGTTTAAATGTGCACTGGACTTAGCGCACTAGTCAATAAATTGGATTACTGGTACTTCTTTTATGATTGCCATAAGAGAGCTAATTTATTATTGCTAGAAATCAGTGTTATAGAGAAGTTTGGATTTTTTATAGTTAGACTACTAATACAAACATGATCATGATGACATGAATTGAGAAAGTATTAAGAAAATTAAAATGAGTAAATAGGCTGTATGCAATATGACTGCTTTGCTGTCATCTTGGAGGTTTCACCTTTATGTTTAACCGTCTTCACTGAGCTGAAATATTACATTCTGGTTTACTATTACCAGACCAGAGGCTGCACTCTCGCCTCAAAGCAAAAAGGTCCAGGCTCAAATACTAGCCTGGGGCTTTCCTGTGTGGAGTTTGCGTGCGTGTGCGTGTGTTTTTCCCAGTCCAAAAGCATGCATGTGAGGTTAGTTGGTGACCATAAAATGCCCCTAGTTGTGAAAGTGAGTGTTGTCCAGGGTCTGATCCTGACCTCACCCAAATCAAAGGTCATTGAATGGATGGATGATCAAACCAAACCCGCAAAGAAAGACAAGAACTTTATTAATATGGAGCAGGAATTGCAGCTCAAAGTTTCCTCATGATTAATAGTGATTTCTACTGAGTGTAAGTGACTTTCTGGTGCAGTACTCCTCACTAATATCACATTTATATGTGGCCCCTCGACGAAATTGGTGTAGAGACCGAGAACCTGAATGAATGAGGATAGGTTTCCTGCATTTCATTTTTTTTTTCCATGAGATTCAGGAATGTTTCTAACAGAATTGGGGTAGCAGCTGATTTACTTGTCACTAAACCGATTCTAAACATCTGTTAAATCTTTAATGTGACGGTTTGAATCAAACCGTGTTGTTTTATCTCAGGTTAAAATCCCTTCATGTGATCTCTGGTGCTGACAGACGATAAAACTACACGGAGCTGCTCCACACGACAACAGACGCTCTCAAGAAACAGACTCACCAAGATAGTCGCTGAGTTCAGATCGGGGAGTTTAGAAAAAGGCTTCAGAAGCGACATAATTACGAACCCAAGCTTCAAAAATCGCCTTGGTGTTACAAAGTTTTAGTAAACAAACCCGCAGTGGCTCATTTCTATATCCCGCGCTTCTCCTTCCTCCACCGTGCGTCTGACGTCATGACGCTGTCATTTCTTTGACGGTTGTTTGCTGCCACCTACAGGCGGCTGTTGGTATAACAACTTCTCAAAAAATGTGAATAAACACTAGTCAGACAAATCATTTTCTATTGGTGAAAAAAACTTTTATTCCAGCTCCTCAAAAGGCTCAGTCAGCACTTAGACTGTCGGATATGAGTCATAGTCGTCTTCTATAGCTGCCATTCATATATAAAAATGGTGGCTGTTATTGCACATCCAATTTACTAATGAACCACCTCTAGTTATAGAAGCTGGCAGTTTTCATTATGGAGGGTTAGGTTTCTCTATTTTTAGGATTAGATCTAAATTTTACTATTTGATAGAGTTTACAGCTAAAGTTGGCTCAGGTCACCCTGAACTATTTTCTAGTTAGGGGTCACTGAATTCACAAGCCTAAAATAAGATTAGTCATTATTAGCTTGTCTCTTCACAGGAGTAAAGGAGTATCTGCATCTGATACTTAACTATGACTTTGGTTTTCAAAAGAAAATAATGAATCTACATGGAAATGCATTTCGTTTTTGTGAAAGCAATGTCTGGCTTACTGCTATGAGAAAAGATTGTTCCTCACTACAAACTCCGAGTCAAGAAAGAAATGGAATAGATGTTGAAAGAAAAGTTTAACGCATTGTGTTTCAATGGAAGCAGAAAATTTTATTCACATACTGGTGGCACAGCAAAGAAGACCCCCTGCACACACACACCTGCAGACTGCATCACAGCAAAGTATCCGTTTGTATTTATCCTCACCATTTAGGGACCATCAGGAATCAAGTGGAAGTATTCAGACTACTTCTTTCTGGAAGGGGGGGGGGGGGGGGGGGGGGATAAGTGTGTTTATTCAATGCACAAGCTCATCATAGCATTGTGAAGGATGTAACAGATTTATAAAATCAGATTGTTTTGTAGGCAGCAAAAAAAAAGAAGAAAAAAAGCACACATTCAATGACACCTTAGGTCTTTCACAGCCCATTTGAAGCATTACGGCAATGAGACCAACCCACACATTCCTAAGACAGGAGAAACATGAACATTAAAGGGTTAAACTAATTGTAAAAAAACAGAACAGCACTTTTACTGAACAAAAAGAAGTACAACTGTTGTTTTCACTTCCTCTTCTGTCACCTTTTTGGAAAAAAAACTTTACATGTCAATGAGATAAATGACTGTACTGTTTTTAGCCTCACTGAGTCCTGCGTGTTTCTTTGACCACCACCACTGAAGCTCGCTCACACTCACACACACACTCACACACACACACACACACACACACACACACACACACACACACACAACACACACACACACACACACACACACACACACACACACACACCACACACACACACACACACACACAATCTGAACAATATATCCAAATCTTAGACTTTAGAGGCCTCCATCCCTCCCTCCTCCCTCCCTCCCTCCCCTCCCGTCTTGTTCATATCTCCCCGGACTCTCGCTCCTCGGAGCTGGAGCGTCTGTCCCGCTCCAGTGACAGCGATCGCTCTCGCTCGCGGCCTCTGGCCATGTCCGGAGAGTTGGACCGCTCCCTGTCGTCCCACTCTGCTCTGTCGTTGCGAATCCCCTCTGCGGCCCCCTCTCGCCACCTCTCCTGGGACGGCGACGGCTCCCGGTCGCGGGTGTGAGACGATCTTTCTCTGGAGGACCTGAGGAAAAACAACCGGCCACAAATTAACGACATTACAGAGGAAAATGAGTTAACGATATCATCCCTGACATTTACTGAGAATCGACAGAACAAATTAAAAATTCTCTGAGAGATGAAGTAATTATATCAACTGTTGTGGATTACTCTGTCATTTACGTGAGACGTTATTCTATTTGATTCAAATAAAGTTATTTAACCTAACGTGATATATATAGTGATATTATGCTGTGTTTCAAAGCAAACAGCTGAGATGATTGGTTGCATAATGCGATCTGTATTTAGAGCAGAGGGATTAAGTGAGGAGGGTGCTCCGTCACGCTTAATGAGGCGTCACACTAATTCCAGGGCTTCATTAAAATCCACACCTCTTCCTTTTGTGCCTGTGGGAGTGAGAGCGCGAACGATGTCTGTCCTTGTGTCGATGTTTCCTCTCTCTGTCCCGGTCCCGATCGTTTCCTTCTTCTCTGGAGCGAGAGGAGCGGTGGCGTCTGGAGCGGTGGGAGGACGAACTGCCTCCGTCCCTTCATCAAAGAAAAAAAAAAAAAAAAAAAAAAAAAAAAAAAGAAAGAAAGAAAGAAGAAAAATTATGCTGGGTGCTACAGATTCTCGCTTTTTAATTCAAATTATAAAGTGGATAAAATTCGAAATACCTGTAACGGTCTCCACTTCTAGATCTTGACCTAAAACACACAAAAACATTCAGTTTCCAGAGGATTCAAAGTGTTCAGCTTGTTTTCTCTGATCGGTCCTGACCTCCTCCGCTCCCGTTCCCGCTCTCTCTCCCATTCTCTCTCGCGCTCTCGCTCTCGTTCCCGCTCGCGTTCACGTTCTCGCTCCCGCTCCAGCTCCCACTGTCGCTCTCTCTCGTCTTCTCTTTCGCGTTCCTCTCGTCTCTTCATTCGCATTCTTTCTTGTTTCTCTACAACAGCTTTCTGCACAGAAACACAAAAAAACAAGTCTTAAACACAACATCCTGTTCCTGCTCACTACATTTCTTTGACTGCATTTGCTGTGGAGTTAATATCAACTCGGGTTCCATGTTGAGTATTTGCGTGTCCTCACCCGGAGTTTTTCAAGCTTCTCACGGATTTCAATGAAACCGAGGTGCAGCTTGCCCCCGAAGTGGTCGGCCAGACGACGGTCGTTGTCGTGGAGACCCAGGTAGGCCGAGCACACCTCACACACTCGCAGTTTTTGTTGCTGAAAGCTGGAGGCGGGCATCGAGTTCCTGTAAACATCCTGAAGGAACAAGAAAGTATAAGAGTCCAATAATTTGGAGACATTTTGACAAGAATTATGAACAGATTGAGGGGAATCCTTGGTCTCCAATATAACGCTTATCGAGAGTGTAAAATCTTCTTCTGGTTTCTGCAAGTGAAAGTTGTGAGAGGAAAGTCTGGGATGATTTTCTGACCTCAGCTTCCTTCTTTAAAGCCCGGGTCTTCTCCACCTTTTCCAGGATCTGCTGGGCCTCGTCGACATTCCCCTCGCCTCCCAGCTGCTCGGCCCGGGCCAGCAGCTTCCCGATCTCTTCATTCAGCTCATGAACACGCTCAGCCTTTTGTAAACACAAAAGAAAATGTAAAAAAAAAAAAACAAAAAAAAAAAAAACATTGAGATCTAAGCTCAAACAAATGACATTCAGTACAAGGAGAAGACACTTGAAATTGTCCCAGGATGTAAATCACTTTCTGTAATAATTAAGAGGCATTCCTGACAACCTGAAGCTGATCTCACTGCCAGCAATGAGTTTGTCACCTTTGCGGCCACCTCAGCGCTGATCTCATCTTGTGTCTCGGCGAGTCTCTTCTTGGCCAGCTCGGTTCTGCGGTCACAATCAGCAATGAAGGACTGAAGGTGTTCAGCCGCCTGTTCGATTAAAAGAATCAGAGACACGTTGGATCCATCTCTTGAGATTACTCACAGACACGATCAATCTGTACCCGCTATGAAATGTGTATGACACGAACCCGACACCAGTCAGATCTTTATAACAGCCACTTCTATATCATCTTTAAATTCAAACCCAGATGTCAAATGTTTTCTAGTCACAAAAAAGCAGCGGCACTTCCAGTTAACTTTGACATGTTCATAAACTCCTCTGTGTCGCTACAAAATAACTCTGCAAAGACCATTGTTACACACAGTAAAATTGAAGACTGAGTCACGATTGTTGGTGAAAGTCAGGTTGCATTTCAGTACAATTAACACATGAGAGCAAAAATAGAGGTGTGACTAAAAAACAAACAAGAGAAAAAAAAGTGTTGTGTTGGTGTTGCCACATGTACTGATAACTTTTAAAACAATGCACACAGAACACAACATTTTATAAGAAGTAATTAGAGGAAATTATTTAACCTCTCAGTATGATGCTTGCATGTTGAGCAAAGTGACACTGTTCATGTTAAAGTGTAAACCAACTGTTTGGCTACAAATAACTTATTGTGTTCTAGTTTTAATCACAAGCTCTTTGAGCGCTTTTTTAAATATATATTTAATAGAAAGTATTATTCTTTTGAAATAATAATGCATCTGTGTGTGTTTGTGCAACTCACATCAAGCTCAAAGAAGTACTCCTGCTCCTTCGATGCAATCTCATAATCTGCTCGGAGGGCCAAGTCGTGAACCTTTATACACTCTCCCAGGTCCATTCTCTGCACGGATCAAAACCACAGTGATGACGACAATCGTGGAGAACGTTATCTGGATCAGTTAAGCTAGTTTTCTAAAACCGGAAAACTGTTCCAACTAGACAAAAGAAAAGGTTTAAAAAAAAGGTTAAAATGCCATCCAGAAGTAGCAGACTTTTAACATAAGACATGTGACAACCGTGGCGCAGCAGTACTTCTGCACTGCTACACAGTGAAATGCGAATCACTGGACGTGACGGCTGAATTGATCGGTGCTTAGAAGTTGAAGCGAAACAATGGCTATGACAGAATGAAAGATTAATAATGTCATGAATTTCCTTCTCAGAGAATTTAAATCTGCATCAAACGTACAATACTGACACGGTGTCTCTTTTACAGTCAAATGAAAAGGTCCAGGGTACAGAAAATAAAGAGGAAAAGTTAAAAATCTTAAAAGAAAATGGTCATGTTTCTATACGTTAGTGTATGACAAACTATAATGGACATCTCATGGCTGCAAAACTCTCAAAATGTAAAGGTTTCTCAGCGTTTTGATTCTGAGTATCAGTTCCCAAAAATGTGCTATTCATTTTCAGACAGCTAAATGTTCTCCAACTTATCGATCATTTACTCATTAACTTGTCATCATCTCGCGAAGAGATGTCTCACAGTATATCACAGCATCGGCTACCAGTGGCCAATGACGGAACAGTAAGCCAGAAAATGCAGCATTGCATTAATATACCAAGATATGGGAAGTTGTGCTTTCTGTGCTATGAAACGTATAGTATTGTTCAGGTCGTTGCAAATGATGGAGTTCTGTATATCTTAATCCTCTGATGTCAATCTCATATCAAAACTCTGTATTTAACTGAATTTTTATAAGCTGAATATCATTTATAAAGGTATAAAGATAAAAAATTAGGCAAGAACGGCAAACATGGAAGCCTTGGTTCGACATCACATCTCCTTTTTCATTTAAAATCAAACTACAAGAAGGAGAGTCCAAAGCTCTCTCTGAATGTGCACTTAAATACGATACTCACAGTGCCTGACAAAATGTCATGAGGACATGAATCCAATAGATGGCTTTTGCAGACTCGCTCATCTGTGAATTTAATTCTCTGCCGCATGGTGTCACCTTTAAAAGAAAAAGAAGAAATGTCAATGTGCATGAGCAGGATATATTAAACTTAAGAAGACAAGTAATACATTACTGTGGTGATAAATCATACATCAGTCATCCTAAACCTTACTGGCTCTAATGTTGCATATATGTTACTGAATTGTTGACTGGCCACAAGGACAGGGTGTAAACGCTGTTGACAATTTCTGTAATATTCAAAAATCTCAAATGTTTTCATTTCTGACAACTATCACCTGCAAGGCTATGATGCAGGTGTTTAAACTACAACCACTGAATGCTGCATGTGGGAACATGCTGTATATCTGAAAGAGGGAGAGGATTTTTGAACAATGTCTGGTTTAAAAGTAGTTGGTCTTTATGGAAATTAAAGTATAACGTCTTGTTTCTGAAGCTGAACATAGGATTTGCATAATGGCTTATGATTTTTCACAAGTTCCAACTGAGGATGAGTTTCAGGTCCTGAAACTCAAAAGTCAACTCAGCTTCAGGACAAGTCCTGAAACCGAATTCAAATTATACAGTTGAACTGAGAAACACTAATTTGCAGCTAGTTTGTGTATAATGCAGGAACTACATCATACAGCACTTCCCAGAATGCTTTGTGTTACTGAAAAACCAGTTTGAAAGTGTGTTCTGAGGGGATGTGCAAAGAGCTGCTATAAGATAAATAAGGTGTTTCATTTTTAATTGAATGTTGAATAAAATGGCTAAGAAATATGCCACTGCAGCAGCTTTTCAGATATTTAGCTTGGCCAAAACATACAAGGTGGTCAACTCAAAAAGGAAAATACCAACACACAGTAAAACATCTGGAATCTGAACTGAAAGCACATTTTATTGACTCTGAAAATGAAAAATGTTAAAGGATCACTTCAGGTTGTGCAAATGTACTTAATGGGAACGCCAATGACTATGTACACACATACTCACACTTTCCTACAACTTTATGGAACACTATTAATGAAAACAATATTCCAAGAATAGTTACGTACTTGAACACAGCTTTATAGAAACACTTGATTCTTTCATCAACAAGTTTAATTATAATTTTGAATCATAATTTTCTGTGTTCTTGATAGAATACAGCCATACTGATTCCTGCAAAACTGAAACTATAAAGACCAGTATAGTATGTGCTGAAACCACTAACTCTCCGAACAATGAGTTCATATGTAAATTTCACATTTGCGTTTTTTATGTTTAACGATGGGCAGCTGATTGTAATGTGTGCATGTGTAGAACAAATATTTATGTCTAAATATAGTAATTGATCACTATAGTTGTGCTAGGATATTTTCACTGCTATACTGCCAGTCCATGTGCCCCATGAATGAAGGGGAAAACCAAAGTTAGCTGCATGGGTAAAGTACAAGCGCTGACAAGACACAGGACAACAACGGACGAATGGAACACACGGAATTAAGACAAATACCAATTACTATTTTCACTAAGGTGTGTGTGCCTAACGACCTAGTTTATGAACTGAGCCAAATACAACAGGTAGCCGCCGGTTAGCCGTCCTCATGCTAGCTAGCCTGCTTTGAAGCATGCCTCCTTGTCAATGCCTGACAGGCTGGTTAGCTTGATGGCTAATGCTAGCACCAAGCACACTGTCCTCTCGCCGTTCCGTCCTCCTGTCGGTGTCGGACCGTGCGACCCACACTCACCGTCTCTGCCGGTGCCCATGAGCTGGTCCAGCATCGCTCTCATCTGCGCCTGGGCCGACATGTTTGTCCGCAGCTAACGTCGTTCTGAGCGGCGCTCCTCCTCACACATGCAGCCTCCTCCGCCGCAGGCCTCTTCGGCTCCTCTAAAGCACCGCCGCGGACAACTTTTCCACACCTGGAGGGGGGAAAAGCCCGAGTTGGCTGGAGTCAGTGAGCGGGTCGTGTGTGGCGTTAGCTCGGCTTGCCGCTGATGGCAGCTCTCTGTAACATAGACTACGCGGGAGTTTGTGGCGGTGGGAGGCTGGTTCGGGTCGACTGGTTGAGCAAGTGCAACGTCTGTTTTAAAACTACCGGAGTCCGCCGGTCGGGTCGCGTGTCGAGTTCAGACAGCGGTGACTCCGTGTTTAATTAACTATCTCTATCTGGACACAAACAAGTCGCCACTTTTGCCGTTACATATCAGCTAAATGTATTTCTAGCCAGTCAGCTAGAAGTTGTCAAGTTTGTTGAACGTCCTCTCTTCCGTCTTCCTTGTTTCCCCGTTCGCGCGCGTCCCCGTCGAGCGCGCTCTGGTCACTCCGCCCCGAGCCAGTGCTGCAGTCGGTGTCGCGCGCTCGTTTGCAGATGTTACAGCTTATTGAAAAAATGTCAATAAAATATTTTTATCTTCAATACCCTTGAAAACGTATTCATGTTTTGTTATTGTTATTTAGTACATTAAAAAAATTGACTGAAATCTTTTTATAAATGAATATATATTACATGTGAAAAGAAGAGAAAAATTGTACCTGATTATGATAATCAAGAAAATCTAGGTAGCATATTGAGTTATGGTAAATTTGTGTCAATATAAAGGTTAAGTAATAATAGCTTAACTTTATTGATTTCTCACACACACTATACATGATGAAAATGTTTACAAAATACACATTTAATACAAAAAATGACTAAAATTTCAACATAAATCGTATTGTAATGATACCTTCTTATGTAAAATATGGGTAAATGTACAAAAATCTCTTGTATATCTGTTGTAATGTGCTGTGCATGTTGGTCAAAACCAACATGCACACTGACACTGACAGCACACTGGTTTGATAGAAATGAGGTTGCAGGTTCATCGTTTTCTGTGAAACTTCTTTGATACTGCATCAACAAAATCTCAAATTGGGTGTAATTTGCTACTTTTATTTTAAGAAGTTTTTTTTTTTTTTTTTTTTTTTTTTTTTTTTTTTTAATAATTGTTTTCTTTGACATTTTTGCTACTTACTTCGTGGTTTTGGGGGCCAGATTGAAATCTCCTGCAGGTCAGTTTTGGCCTATGGGCCTTATGTCCAACACCACTAGGTTAAATAAAAGAACATGAGTGACTTCACTACCATGTGCAACTTTTTATAAATATATTTATTTGAACAGGGATGTGTTGTGACAGAGAACTAGTGAGTAGTTAGATTCCACAGATAAATACATTAAAATGATGCTGTGGATGTGTATTAAAGCCTGTGAAACTTCTTCCGGTTCCACCCAGAAAAGAAAAAAAATTGTCTTTACTGGAAAAAATGGCGACCAGTCTACTGCGGCTCCCGCTGCGGCTTTCCTCCAGAAACACGGGAATACTGACCCGTAACACCGCTTCAAAGACAGCCAACATATCCCGGAGCACTCAGAGCAGGACTGCGGTGTCTACGGCGTCCGGAGCTATCCTCCCGAAGCCGGATAAAGTGAGTTTATTTCCACCTCAGTTATGAAAAAAGAAATATGAGTGGCAGAGTGGGCGGGACTGAGCTGTAAACTGACAGCACTTCGGACCAATAGGAATGCAGGAAACCGCGTCGATTCGGCCGTTCAGCCAATGAGCACGTGTTTACACATCTGTAAAGGCGCTTCGCGGAAGTAATTGGCCCTAATTTTATGGATTGTTATCCAGGGTGTCGGCAAGTCGGTACAAAAGTACAATTATAGATTTTCTTCCAAAGATCTTTTATATGTTGAGTCATCACCCAGTAACCCTACATCTCAGCGGTGGTAGTTGTAATGATAGAAGGTGACTTTAGGAGCGCGAGGAATGGGGATTAAATTTGACCTTTAATGGAAGACGTATTTAAACAGTTCGGACGGCACTTGCTGTTTGTGCATTTCTTTGTATTTTCTTCTAAAGTGCTGAAAAAACTAGAATATTGGCAAGTATAAGTGTGCAAATTATTATTGTGGTGTTTCATTTAATAGCATTGGCACAACAGTATTTGGCCTTTTTGACAAAACATCTATTTCAAGTTAGTGCATCTGGTTATATCTGCATCTCAAGATTTAGTGTCGAAAACATGTTAAATATTTTCACTTTGTACAAAGAATAAAAGTAGAGGATCATATTCAGTCTGGTGCTAAGATACATTATCACATTTCAAAGTGGCATTAAACTGAACATGATTGCACAGATATGCACTTTTTCTAGTAACAACAGAAATTAATTTTAAGTTTTGAAATATAAAAGAATGTAGTGTAGCAACAGCTTGATGTTACATTTTTCTCTGCATCCATTCATTTTCTTTCTCTCGTACTGGGGTCGTGGTTTGCATCATAAAGAGCAAGGAAACCTGGACATCTCTGCCCTATGCAGATACCCCCTGCTCTTCTGGAAGGACCTCAAAATGCTCCCAAACCAAACCAGAGATATAATCTCTCCAGCGAGACCAGGGGCGACCTCAGAGCTGCCTCCCAGTCAGACATGCCTGATAATCCTCAGCGAGGTGACCAGGGGGCATCCTAATCAGACGAACCACCCCGACTGGCTCCGGTCAGTGTAGAGAAGTAGCAGCTTGACCTTGAGTCTCTTAGATGGCTGAACTCCACACTCTGTCCCCGAGAGTGATGACTACCACCCTGTGGAGAGGACTCATTTTGACTGCTTGTGTCCAAGATTTCATTCTTTTGGTCATGGCTCAAAGTTCATTACCATCGGTGACAGTAGGGATGTAGACCTGCCAGCAAAAAGAGAGCTTTGCTTTACAGCTTAATTTTTAGTTTAACTATATTTTAGCGCTTAAAAGCATTAAATCCCTCACAGTAAATGCAAACTTATGTCGACATTTAATCTTTCATTTGCTTAGGAAATACTTCTGAGTCAGAACAAAGGCCACGGTGTAGCTAAAAATTCAGATGATTTATGTTAGATTTGTTTCTGATCATTGTTATTGTATATGTTGTATTTTTGTGTCCTTATGAAAGCTAGAAAGAGAAACTAATCCATCAGCCAAAATTTTATGTCACTTGGTGACAAGGAAGCATTAGCACAGGTTGAATTGAGCTCGAATTCTGCCAATATTTATAACTTATAAAACCACACAATGTCTGCTTAGTGTGACAAAACTTGTAATTTCATTATAGTCATCAGTTCAACAATCCGCCAGCACCGAAATGGAGAAACACTGTTGTGGATTATATTTGAAGTGAAATTGAGTTTGTAAAGCCTGGCAAAACTTTAATTTCCTCAATTTGTTACATAATTACTTCTGTTGATTGTCACTCAGTGAGACAGGTGCCTCAGTTTGCCCGCTGGCTCGACTCACCATAACTGCACTTAAAATTTACCAGAATAACTACCGACCTCTCCCTCCTCTTTAGCTGGAAGGATATTTGTCTGTCTCTTCTTTTCTGGCTCAAGACCTGCTGTGTCTCGTTTAATTAAACTCATCAACTGATGTAGGCATATGTGCTGATGTGGCAATTGATCTCCGTGGTCTTTTCAATTTATTTCCTTGGCATCGGGGAGGCCAAGCTGGATCAGTAGTAAGAAACATCAATGTTGTCAGTTCATCTTTTTTCTTCTCTTCAAAGTGCTTTAAATTGATGCTTTAAATAATGGCACACATTTCATTTTCAATCTGAAAAAAAACTTTGAAGGTGTAATATAAAACTTAAGCAAATGTTTTGTTTTTTTCTGATTCGATTTTCTGACAATAAATCTCAACTTTTGATATGGAAAACCTATTTTGAATCCAGCTATGTCAGAACTGCAAGAGATAATCCTGTATTCACTCATGATTGTACTCATTGTTTTAGCTCTGGTGAAAACATTTTCCCATCTCAAGAAATACAGACCGTAACAGCTCACTGCGGTTCAAGGATCTTAATTTAACCAATTTTTTTGATGTCACGTTATTTTGCAGACGCCGTTTGGTCTCATCCGCATGACAGTAGTGGTGGTGCCTTTCCTTTATGTGGGAACTCTTATCAGCAAGAACTTCGCTGCCCTCTTGGAGGAGCATGACATCTTTGTCCCTGAGGATGATGACGATGACGACTGAGCTGAAGTAAGAAAATAGAGGGCGAGGTCAGGGTTTGCATTAGCCGTGCCCTGTTTAAAGTTTACTGTTGCTTCACCCTTATCCTGTGCATAAGGCGTGCCATGTTAAAGGAAACACCACACCATAAGGAAACTGATGATTTTTTTTGTTCCTCTCGTTCTCAGGGTGCTTTGCATCGTTGACTGAAAGCCATCCAGTCAGCACAGGGAAGATGGGATGGATGGAGAACTTTGGCTTCCAAATAAATCACTCTACCTCCATCGATCTCCTCCCTCTGTGCTCTGATATTTATGCTGTTTTTATGAAAATGATTTATCAGAAATCCTATATCATGTGAGGCTAACAAACTACAAGTTATGCCTTCACTCTTGTTTGCATGTTTGTCAAGAAATAAACATATCAAGTGGAAACCATTTACTGTGTTTTATTCTTAATAGTTGTTATATATCTTATTCTGATTCTTTCAGGACACTCTCAGTCTGTGAAACCCCTCTCTTTGTACATGTTTCATCTTGGTTTGGCGTGAAGATTTCTCATGGTTTCAGGTCTGCCTGGATCCCTCCTGAAGTGCAGCGTTTGCCAGTCGCAGGTGTTCATTGAGCGAGCCCATCTCCAACTGGCCCCGGCCCCTCGTGTTGCTCAGTTCCACGTAGGCCTCCTTATAACGCTCGTATGCTGCTTCTTTCTCCTGAAGTAAAGACAAACATGGCGGGATTATCAAAATTAGGCAGATATGGGTTAAAAAAACACAGTTTGGAGGACTGTATATGATCATTTGATGCAGTGGTAATATAAATCATACCTTGGTGAGAGACTGCACTTCATCTTGCAGACAGCTGATCTCTTTCTTCAGATACTGCACCTCGTTTTCTTTTGCCCTAAGTAACGTCTGAAAGGAATGAAATGTGAATCACTATCAAAGCCCAACAAAATATTTTAGTGGAAAATAAAAGGTAAAAAAATGACACACCTAAATTCATCATGAAAAATGTGATTTCAACAAGACAATAAGGAAAAATTGTCTGTTATAAAATTCTAAATCCTTTTGACTTTATTGCTGATATTTCGCTAGATCATTAAAACAAATAGTGTAATATTTTAAAGTCTTGAAAGTGATAATTAAATAAGAAGCAGCCAGTTATTTTATCAGCTTAATCATTTAATTGTAATTTTCGTGTCTAAATTAAGAATTTAGTTTTTTCACTCAACAAAGCACGAGATGCTTATAGACAAACATACATTCTAACTCAGCCACTAGGGGGCAGTGTGAGCTCTATCAGGATGAATCTAGGAACAAACAGACTATCTGAACTCTAAAAATGAGTCTGTGATGGTTGAACTATAGGGAGTCATTACTGGGGGATATAGGAGTAAATATTAGGACAACATGGGGTCTATTTAGCTAAAATGGGATCAGAATATCACACCAAATACATCAAACGCTGCTCTCCAGCTCTGTGTGATGACAATAATGTCTAAATGTGTCCTTCAAGCATCAGTTGTTTCAGAGGGGTAAATAATGCTGAGCTGGGAATTATTTACTTTCAGTACCTCCACTTCTGATGCAGCGCGCTCTTTGTTGCCAACGGATACCACATCTGACCTCTGACCCGTGATGAAATAGCGCATCCGACTGATCTCTTCTGCCAGTTTGACCTTGAGCTCCTGAAAAACAGATTTTTAGCTCCCATTACGTCAGGGCAAAGTGTTGCAAATTTTTAAAAAAAATAGCTGCAGACACAGAGGCGGCTGCACACACGTGACACAGTCAGTACACCCGAGGAAAGGAAATAAAAATGTGCATTAATAGGCATGTAACCCATTAGCTGTGAGTTATTGTGGTGATGTGTTTTAGCTGCTTCCTTCCAGGGTCGCCACAACAGATCATGTGACCCGCATGTTTGATTTGGCACATGCTTCATGCCGGATTCCCATTCTGAGCTGTTGGGGGTTGAGGATCTCGCACATGAGGCCACAGCAGTTGTCCATCAGCCGTGCGAATCAAACCAAGGCACTTAAAGTGATAAGTTTAATTTCTTAATGTTCTGAAGAAAACTATTTTGCTTTCCGTAGCATGAATATTTCAGATTTATTCAAAGAATCCATCTCTACAGACCTGGTTTTCTCTCCGAAGCTGCTCCAGCTCTCTGTCCTTGCGGCTGAGCTCGGCGTCTCGAGTCCTGGTGCTCTGCTCGGTCCGGCTCAGCTCCAGGCACTTCTGAGAGTAACGATCCGACAGCACATCTAACTCGCTGTGTAAGACGTCCGCCTGGGGCCTGACGCGAACAAACACACGAGTTGTGCTGTAGAAGTTAATGCAGCATCATGCGAGAGGCCGCAGCGGAGAGCAGAACATCCAGAGCCTGCAGCCAGAGCTTCTGGGAAGGAGTCTGGGTTATCAGAGTGATAGCACAGGGGCAAAAATAAACCTACATGTGTCCCCTGTATGATGAATCCACGTGTGCTTCTCCACCAGCTAACCTCCTGCTCTTCTCCAGCTCCTCTCTGTGAGCTGCTCTCAGCGCCTCCATCGCTTTGACAAACGGTTGTTTGAGGGGTTAGCAACACAAACACATCAGAGAACTATACAATAAGACATGAGTAAACCGACAGTAATCATCATTAAAGATGGACAAAGAGCATAAATATAAACACTCTAACTTCTGCATGAGAGGCAAAGAGACATCGAATTGTTCAAATGTGTCGCTCATCAGTTATCTTTGATTAAGGCTGATTTCTGATTTTCAAAGATAAATAATATCTGTGGTGTCCACATGGTGGTGTAGTGGTTCGAGCTCTCATTTCACAGAAAGAATACCCTGGCTGTGATTCTGGTCTTGGGGCTATTCTGTGCATGCAGACGTTTTCTCCCATGATCCAAAAACATGAGTTTGAAGACGAATCTGAATGGAAATTTACTCATCGGTTTGACGTGTGTGTGAAGATGAATGGATGGAATGCAATCAAGGATTGAGTCAAACTGAAATCTTCTTTCTCCCGGCCTACCTCTGGCAGCAGCCTGACTCTCCTCCAGCAGCATCCTGTTCTTCTCCTCCTCCAGCTCCTTCAGCTCTTTGGCATGCTTCTCTTGTAGCTCCTGCAGTGCTTTCATGTGGGCAGCTTCCATGGCTTCCAGTTTGGCCCTGCAGGGGGCCCCTGGTCCACATGGGCTCTCCACATCGATCCCCATGGCTGCACGCTCCCTTTTGATGCTCTCCACCTGCTCGCGGAGAGAAACAGCCTGAAAGAGATGGACGAATTATCAGTATGTTACTTAATTCCTCTGACTGGAATCTTTACACATGACCTTTTGAACTTTATGAATTGTCTGAGTTAATTTGCCGTCTTACCTCCCTCTGAAGAGCTTCTGCTGTATTAGTTTGAATATTTTGGGCAACATCTGTACGTGGAGGGGTTTCCTTTGAGCCTGATATGTCAGCTTGTGAGGCGGCGGCAGACTGTACCGCCTCTTCAGGGATTGAGTTATAAGTCTGGGGACTGACGGGAGGCTCTGATACCTGCTGGGTGCTTGACTGCCGGGCCTGTGCGCCAATGAGCGTCTGTGCACTCATGTCCCTGAAAGACATCGTCTCAAACTCGACCCACTTCCGGCTGACCTCGGAGTCCATGGTATCAATAACGGGGACGGGCACACTCCCCTTTTTCAGCTCCATGGAGTCCCACCTGCTGCCCATCTCACTGAAGGGGACGCCCTCCTCAAACCACTTGTTCCGCTCCTCCAGCCGCTTGGCTTGCTCGCGGTCCCAGCCCTCCCCTTCCTCCCTCTGACTGGCCGGAGACACGTCTGCGCTCGCGCCTCCGTCTACCGAGTGGCGGTCGGCCTGATGGGAGTCTGCAGCTGTGGCGTTGGCGGCGGTGGAAGTGGCAGGTTCATAGCCAGAGTCGTCGCAGGTGAACCGAGCAGGGGGTTGGCATGACGACGCAGGCCGGGAGAGGGGCTTCTCTTTCTCGCTGCCGGTGTCCGATTGGCTGAGAGCAGAATGAATGAAACACGGGAGGATAGGGTTACCCATATGAAGACAGAAGAGCGAGGGGGATCGCTGCTGCTGGACCACCCAATCACATCGTCTGCATTTCTTTACATGAACGTTCAGGCCTGGCCAACACGTCATTTCAGAGTCACATTTTAGTATTTTCTGCAGGAACAACACTATAAACAGATATCGTTAACCATGTAATATGTTTATCAATAATTTTCAATATATCCGATTTTTCACATGATTGATGATTGCTGCACAGAAGCTTTCACACCTCCAAAAGACTTTATAAGTCACCCTTTATTTAAATCCTGCATGTAATAATGTTGAAATTAAGTGTTTTTCTCATTGAGTTTCAGCCCAATCACACTGGATTTGCCACAAAATGAAAAAGCTTGCAATGACCCGACTTGTATGTCACTTTTGTGTGTGAATTAATGTGCAAATATTAATTAATGTATGATAGAGTTTTTTCAAACATTACTTTTACATTGTAAAAGGGCAATATTAAATCTGCTTGTTCATCATCGGTGCTTTTTAGAAAATCTTCTCATTTATGAATAAAATAATTATATCTGGTTTGAATATAAATAAACCTAAAAAACTCTCTGCTATATGTAACTATTTTATAAAAATATTATCTTTGTATGAGTGCGATTGCACTTACGACAACCTGTACTTCAAATTCCATCCCTTTTAAAGCCACCAAATGTATTCTCACTTTTGCTGAGGTTATTCAACAGCTACAGTTACTTCATACTTCAGAAATTCAACTTTTAGAAATTCAACACGCAGTCACATTTCCTAAAGTTGTAATTTGATGTGAAACAAACACCTCACCAGGATATACACTTCCTAAAGTAGTCATTGGAGTAACAACAATAATCCAATAATTCAATTCATAATAATAATGTCATCATCTACATGTGCAACTGCAGAAAATACTATTTCATTTGAACCGCATAACCAAAGAAACACCTTCACTGACTGTTCTTCCTCTTTGTTTTTTAAAATTGTCTTTCTAAATCCCGTAAACACTCCACTCTTTAAGTCAGACTCACTGCGTGTTGTTTTGGATCGCCTGCTTTAGTAACTTCACCCAGTTCCGACGAATTCTAGACGTCATCGCAGAGAAAGTGAACACTGCTCTTTTTGTCTAGATGAGATCAAAAGAAAGACACGCACACACACACACACACACCCAGAGTTAAACAGGAAGCAGCCCAATGCAGGGACAAGGGTCAAGGGTCTCGCTGACCGTCCATCTGTCATCGACACAATGAGCAGAACAGAAGTGCAGTAAATACTTACTTGTAGTTGGAGTCCATAGTTCCTCTCTACGTCACAGTCTGACACATTCACACAGGAGGTCAGCTCGATCTCTCCGTCCAGATCGTCAGACTGCAGCACAACAAGGAAAGCTTAAATTCAGTCAACTCAATTAAGGCAGTGACTCAGGCTAATTATTGTGCTGTATAATTTGCTGATAAAATGTCAAGATAGTAACAGAACTGGATTATTTCCTATGTGGGCAAACAGTGAGGCACTAAATGAAAATGGAGTCATACCTCCTCGGCCTCTGAGTCTCTGTAGTACCTCAGTGAAGTGCCACCGAGAACAAACCAGTGTTTCTTCCACTGCAACACAAAAGACATCAGCAACAAATGAATAGAATAATCAGCGACAAGTTAAGATCTCCAGCATGCCGACTGCTTCAACTGCCTCAAAAGACGAGTCATGCTGATGGTTTTTCTACTGCCAGTCACGCTATTTGAGATCGTGGTTACAACAGGAATCAAGTCATAAACTGACAGACAGAATTCTTTTTAAATGCAGCCGGGTAAGATTCTGAAAAACACAGATTTACCTTTCCACTCTCATCCAGTCTGGACATCCAACCCTTTCAGCAGCAACATCTGTAATTAAAGTGTGAGGAGTATGAAACCTTTCTGCTGTGGTTAGCGTCTCGCTCTTTGATGGTGAAACTGGAGGAAACGGAAACTGCTGGCTGCAGACAAACTGTCTTTACGAGATCATTTCAATGCACGCACAGAGAGGGAGACGTTTCAGAAATGGGAAATGATGCAGAATGATAACATTAAAAAAAGAAGATATGGTGTGTCGTTGTATGTCGACAATCAATGTAAAACAGCAGGAAGTACAAAAAAAAAAAAGAGGAACTATGATACAAAAAACTTGAAAGAAAGCAGGTGGTTTTGGAGCATGTTAACTCCAAATAAATAAACTAAAATACTCACCATACACAATGTTAATTCCAATATGTGTCGCATGGAGAAGGAGGTGAAAGAGACAAAATGCACAGTGATTTAAAACAGGAAGTCAGAAACGTGTGATCACACACACACAGCTCTCGATACTCAATGAAAATGTGTGAATATCGTGTGAAACTACAAGCTCGTGTGAAAGCAGGAACAGAACAAGATTAACTTTCTTTCCTTGGGTTGACTCTGCAGTTCTAAGCATGACAAAACGGCACACGCACAGCAGGACCCGACAGTAGGGGGTATGAATAACCATGATGTATTAAATGAACATGCTGCCCTAAAAGACATGGTGCTGGGTCATAAATATCTCCCGCAAGCTGCTTCTGCAAAAAGGCTGAGATAAGCAACAGAAGCTACTTTCATATGATTGTGTGAGTGGCCCACTTTCCTCCAACGGCTCATGGGATTTGCATAAATACAGGGAGTCATGAGCATCCTCACCTGCGTCTGCGGGTGTTCAACAGGAGCTCTCTCCTTCACTCTGGAAGATTTGTGTTTCCCACTCTGGTTGTCTGAAGACTTTGACAGAACAGACACAGTCTTGGTTGGTAATTCGACACTTTTATTTGCAGGGAATATTTCTACAGACCTTCTTCTTACCTGCGTGTGAAGAGACGCTGCAGAATGTCTTCGAGACGACCATCCATTCTCAAAGTCTCTGCATTTTTCTCTCCGGTCTCTTCCTCTTTCTCTGCCTCTCCCTCTCTCATCAGGCTCAAACCTTGAACTGTGAGTGTCAGCTTTGTCTTGATACCTTATCAGAATTGAATGGACAAATGTCTCTTCTTAACATGTTAGACATGCTTGTCTCATCTTGAAGAAAAGAGAGGAATACACTAAGAGAGTTTAAGTGATTCCACTCTGACTTGATACCGTCTGATTACCACCAACCTGGGCGTCCTGACTCTTTGGTCTCTGCAGGGACTGGGACTCTGGTTCCTCCATCTCAGGCCTGAAACCTCTTCCTCTGACTCCAGCTGGATCTTTGGAATATCAGCCAACAATATGTAATCCTCCATGGTCATCCCCATCTTAGATTCAAAATGATAAGACACAAATGACAGGAGAGATCTCTGTGAGGTTTGATCGCAGATGAACCTTGGCTAGTTAGCATGTTTATGCCGACCGGAGGAGGGGGAGGGGGAGCTCAGCTGTTTCAGGGACTCTCCAAACAGTTTTATAGGAGGAAAAATAGCGATCGCAAGGACATCAGATCATACCCTGAAATCTGAAAGTGACAATTTGAAAAAGTCACAGTTCACAGGGACTGTAAATTCTGGGATTTTGGCTATTTTCAAGTTCTTGCTGTGTCATTAGGAAAGGAATGCATCTAGATGGACATTAATAATTATTTATACTAGCTCCCATCTGAAGTCAAGTGAGCAGTCATAAGTTAAAGTGGTTCAACCATTTAGGATCTATGTGACACTGGAAAGACACTGGAAAATCCCATTTCAGCGTGATGCATACTGACATTTCCGAAGTTGCTTCAACAAGATGGACACGTTTGCTGAGAATCAGAAACAGTGCAGGTACTTCACAAGTATTATCTCTTTATCAGGACATCTGTTGGTGGGCCATATTAGGTAGCAAGAGAACATTTTCTCTTTAAAGCTGCTGTGTTGTAAACAGAAAAAAAAATCAAATTATACATATTTGAGAGAGCTTGACTTGTACTAAATTGTGATTGTTGGATGACTGGATGAGTGCATCTCCAAGTCTGCAGCTCTTGATGGGTGATAAAAGTAAAGTAACATGTGTTGAGTGAAGGCTGAGCTGTGTGAGCCACGCAGACAAGCTAATGTTGCTACTATGGAGAGAGCAATAACAATCGGCGGGCTACAACTCACACTTTGTATTTGGTGATACACTTACCTCTTCCACTTCAGCTGCACTTTTCTTTGGCTCAGAGATGAGCAGGGCATCCATGCCTCGCCGCATGTTGCTGTTGCTTCTGTCACTGCTGACTTTAGCATTCACTTTGTCAGTTTCTGCCATTGGAACATGTGACAGTGAAGCACCGAGGGGCTGGAAGTCAACACCCCGCCTCGGCGAGGAGGATCCATGTGAGGGTGGGAGGCTGAGTAAAGAGTGAGAAGACCCCTGCCAGGAACCTTGAGAAGGGGTCAGTCTGCTCTCTCTGGACTGGATCTCCCTTTGTGGCGTGTGGCTTTGAGTACTGTAGCCATTCCTAGAGGGGGATACTTCTCTGCTGTTGCGAGTTCGAGTGTTGGCCAAGCTGTTCACAGCTGTTCTGTTTCGTGGCGAGGCTTGGGATCCTTCGCGCGAGTTTTGCTGAATGGCCGAAGAGCCACGGCGAGAGATCGACTCAAGGTTCCTGTAGAGTCTCTCAGAGTCCAGACTGTGCTTGTTTGACATTTGCGATGGACTCCTCGACTCTCGGCTGCACCCCTTCGAAGCATTAATTTCCCCATTCTGTAAAAGTAAAGAGTCTGGGCGCCTGTGAGAAGGCGTCGCTCGAGAGGGCGAGGCAGTGCGAGAAGCAATGGAGCCTCTCCTGTGAGATGGACTGGACCTGCCTGATGTATGGCGAGAGGCGCCGTGCGACAGAAGCTGAGAGGAGCTGTGAGACAAGGAATGCGGCTGATTTCTAGACAGAGAACTCCCTCTCCTTTGTCCCTTGGAAGTGTCGTTCAGCTTGTGGCGGTCTGGGCTCACAGAGCTCTGGCGTGTCGGAGAGTTAGTCTGAGAGTCGGCTCCTCGTCTGAAGTTGGAGTGGTACGTGTATCTCTGTGGAGATTCGCTCCTCCAAGAGTCTTGCATGTACGTTTCTGCACTTCTTCTCTCTGAGGGCAATCCCAGGTTGATATTTCTGTAGGGAACACAGGCTTTGGGCTCAGGGACGTAGTTGCTCGGAAGAGGATGCCCCCTCTCATAGTATCGATACTGCCGCTTGTTGACCTCCTCCATCGGACGCTCACCGTTACCTCTTCTGTCCGGGGAGAAATAGCCGCTCTCTTGTTCCCTGTTTCCTCTGGACTCTGAAAATCATACATTGCTGTTACCCTTCGAACATCTGCTGGTACAAGAGCAAAAACACAAGGACACTTGCACGCTAAGAATGTAGCTTATCTATAACTGAAGACATACAACAAAATATACTGGAGGAAGTGATGACCTGTTCTAGTTTTACACACAAATACTACATGTCATACAAGGTAATCAAATCTGCATCCAAATTTTGCCAAACATGGTGCGTTTCAGCTAACCCTACACAAGACTTCGCAACGGCTTAAGCATTTATTGAACACAGCAAATGGACATTTGCAATTTTATTTTTCTACCATGAAAAAAAAAAACCCCTTCATTTATCGTACAAATCTACAAATATCTTTGGAAATCTCTTTTAGCAATGCATTGCTTACAGCAGGCTTCTTGTGATTAAAACTTTTATGATCCAATAAGTAGCTTCACAGAAGCTTGTCATCTGACACAAATGTTTCCATCCTGTTTGAAGTCATTACCATAATCTTTTCAGCAGAACTGTCATATTTCATGATAATTTGTACAAATACAATAAATTAATTGAGGTAATTTGGGAAACATCTCAGAGATTCTGGTCCTGCTATAATTTCTCATATTTGAGCTAATTCATGATTTTTGTGGAAGAAAAAATTGCTATGTTAGTTGAATGAGGATTAGACCAATTTATGACCAACTTTTACTTAAAAAAAAAAAACATTTCAAAGGATTCACAGACTTTTGTACTGCCGTATACCTGTCAGACCTGATGTGTGGCGAGACCTGTCTCTGCCCCTCGGTTCATCCATCCAGGAGTTTTCAGTACCGCGTGCAGCAGAGGAGTCCAGCCGTGTCATTTCTCCTGGGGCCACACCGTGTCTCTCCAGGCTGAGGGATCTGCCACTTTCTGAACAGTCCTCTGGATGTGGAGAGCTAAAGTAGGAAGGACACAATTGCACAAATGTCAAATGTCTTTTACAGTTCCTTTCTGTCAGTCACATCATTATCATTAACTTAATGTGTGTCCTTGAGTGCCTCGTTCCAATATAGGCCAGTTCCCAGTAAAAAGTGGTTTCTGAAATCAGGCTACAGGATACAGTCACCTGGATTGGATGTCGGCGTCACAGATATTAAGTTCCCACTCAGGACTCAGGCTGTGCACCAGACTCCACTCGAAGGTCCAAGCGCCGCTGGCGTCATCACTGCTGACGCTTGTAGTCGCCTCAGAAAGGGCGCCATTATCTTCATCTGCATCCTGGTTTGCAGAAGAAACGAAGACATGCACTTTTAGACTTTTAGGCACCTATAAAATTAAAAATTACATCATGACAAGAATCAGAATGATCAGCTTTGAGATTCCAGTCCAGTTCAGTTAGAACAATTATTTAAATTGTACATTAACATTCAAATGATCCATTCTGGCTTAACAGCATGTTAAAGATGCTATCATGATTTGTATTGATACATCTGCAGGATCACCTACAACACAGGATGACACAGCAGCTCTGCAATGGCTGGTGTCTTTTATCCTCTAAATGTTAAAAATATAAGTCAGTCAAAGGAGCTCAGTCCTACTGCTCAGACGTCTAACTAACATCTGAAGCCTAAACATGAGATATTTCACTTACTGCGACTGCTCAGTGTCCCTCAGACGTGTCTGCTCTCAAGGTTTTGCAGCTATGCTCCTTCTGTCCTTCCTTCTCCTTTCGTTGCGACTAGGTCAACACATGTGAACTGCACAGGACGTAACTCAAGCTAGTCTCCGGTCATGCTCATCATTATTTCATTGCTCTAGTGCTTTTGCATTACCAGAACCGCCCACTCAGTGTCTTTCTCACCTTTATCTTGATTGCTCTTTCAGTTCTAGCTCTCATTACTACTCAGACATGAAGTGTGTATTTGTTTTATTTAATCCTCTTTATATCTTGTTCAGGTTTATATCCTATAAAGTGCCATATTTAGTTTTCAGACAAGATTTAAAGTTTCCATTAGCGGTATAACGTTCATATTAGGCATATTTTACTGTATCCTCCAGCTATGAGCCGATGTGTTTGCATGTGTCAGATGGGCGTATCACATAACCACCCATTCCCCAGGGATTGTAAAGAGCTTTCATTAATTAATGACAAAGAATCAAATGCCAACTTGTTGTATTATTCTTCTCCCACCTCTGCACTAATTTCATTTGATCGTGCTAGAACCATCACTTCAGTACAGACCTGTCAGAAGAGTTTCAACACACCTGTTCAGTCTTTTACTGCTATCAAACATATTGATGCATTACAGCAAAGAAATCTGAATTTTGTGGATAGAAAAATAACCTTATACATGAGACGGGTGGTCAATAAGTCTACCACAAAAATATCTTATGAAAAAGTCAACAAACAAAAGTCGTGGCGAGCCAGCCGAGTTCACCATAATAACAGAGGCATCTCTGATAAAGGCTGAGCAGACTTACTTGACCTTTTCAAACGTCGTAAAAACAGACACATTCATAAACAAAGCAATATTTTCGCACTCTTTGCGCATTTTTTCAAAAATAATTTTTTTCTCGAAATTCTTTCATTATAGATGTAATGAACAGACAGATTTCACTGCAAAATTAGACACGTGATCCTCATCAGTTTTGCACTGCAAACCGTACATAGGATCCTTGCTTTTTGGACAAGGATTTTGAGTGTATAATCTGGCCAGCTTTCTGTTGTATCTGATGTTCTGCTCTGTGTATTGTGCTCATTTTGCATTTGAGCTAATTTGCTGCTCGGACTCTACATTTCTAAGTCTGTTTGAATGTGACCTATTTGTTTTCTGCCGCAAACCAAACTGCCCTTCGAGGGACAAATGAATGAAGTGAAGTGAAGGCAGCATGAAGATATTACAAAATGAACAATTAAAAAATCTTCACAAGCTGACACACGCTGTTGAACTGACGTGTTCCAAAAGTGGACTTAACTGTGAAATCATCTTTACCATTAGAATCCAAACAGTGTCTGTGGACACAAACTGTCATGGAATATATCCCCAGAATTATGTGTAACACTGGAAGAGGTTTCTCATAACGGCACACACCCAGTCCTGAAGGCCTTCTGGTTGTTCTGCAGCTGCAGCGCTGCTGCTGAGGTGCATGTGATCGGGGCGCAGACAGGAGCCGCAGCGGGTGGGGTCGAAGGTGTTGGGCTGGAACTTGCGGCAGTAGTGGTCCTCAAAGGGGGGCGCCATGCTGATGGTGCTGAATCCACCTCGTCAGCTGTGGTTTGAACTGATGCTGTCAGGAACCTAAAATAGCCCCAGATTGATTAGTGTCAAGAGTGCCGGAGTGGCTGTTATTTCCCAGGAGGCTCTTGGAATTTAAACACAGTTCATTAACGTCACATTAATAATAACCATCATTAGAAAACACTTGAGTCCTTATTAATTACAGCTAGGCAGGATATAAGATATGGAAAGTTGATGTGAGAGATTTAAGTGTTTAAATTGTGCATTTGAGGAAAAATAGCACTTCAAAGAATGAATACTTTCTGTTTAACAAGTCATGACACTATGTCATCCACAAGGTAATGTCTTTTTTTTTACAAGAAAACTTTCTCAAATATTCTGTTGAACAGATACACACCGCTCTTGCTGGTGTACATTCACAGGTCCACAATATAAACATTACCTAAACACACTGAAAATAGTTAATAAATGCAAAGCAGTGTACCTTCGCCACAGGATCCAAGTTCTTCATTTCCAAAATGTGTGTTTCACTGTGAAACCGTGCTGAGAACTTCCATTGAAAGCTCTTGACTCCACAGTGGAGATGAGTCTGGTGTGTCCAGCAGGTGAAAGAGTCTGAAAGAGTCTGGGGTCTGTTTTTTTTTTTTTTTTTTTTTAATCAGGAAACAACTTGTCATTGGTTTCCACATGGGAACAACATGGGGAGTGTGTCCTATCAAATATCATCCTCTTTAGAAAGTGAAACACGGCACTGATGCCCCTCAACAGATGTCTTATGGACAGTGGGAGGACGACGCACAGATGGTTCCTGCGAAACATAAAAGAACAGAGCAGAGACGTGCAAGACAGGGGCTCAGCAGCTTCAGCTTAGCTGTCAGTAGTTCCACACGTTAATATGGATCAAGAATAGAATCTAAATGCTACCTCTCTGGTTTTAGTATAAAATCAACTCTAGATAGATGGATAGATAGATAGATAGATAGATAGATAGATAGATAGATAGATAGATAGATAGTGCAACAAGCTGCTTATCACTGGAAACATGAGAAGATAGCTCATCAACAGCCTACAGCTTACAAAAACTATTTTTAAATCTAATTGGGTTTGCTGAATTTGATAATCTTCAAGAATAAGAATGGCTCCAGTGTTCTTGTGTAATGTTGTCAGCAGAACTGCTCCAAACTGATTAGGAGTATTATTCATATTTATTCTTCTTCTGAAAACTGAGACTGTTTGGTGTATTTTCTGTCCATGGGTTTATTGGACTGTTGCGAGACAGGTTAGTTTCACTCTTCTGATGATGTGTTGTTGCAATAGCAATAAATTCTTTTTCATCACATCATGGAATTCCAGTATGAAGTACCAAGTTATTTCAGGCAATACTACAAATTTGTCTCATGAATTTGCTGGACTTTCAAGTTATGTGTAAAATTTGAGTCACATTAGAGCGTTTACAACCCACTTCCTGTTTCCAGCAGGTGGCGCTACTGTTGATGGTCATTATCATCAAATGGCTGTAAGTAGGCCTGAACTCTGATGCAACAAGTAAAGTCTGAACCTGATTGGAAAACAATGGGATCATTTACACAGCACTTCCTCTTTCCAAAAAAGACAATGAAGGACATGCCGTCTTTTCAAGGTGGACAAACTCTCTGTTGCATTTTTTTTCCATAATCACATGACGGGATGAGGTGTGTATGGTTCTCTGCTCCACCGTGTGAAGTTTGTGGCAGATCTGATCATCCTCGAGCTCCAGTGTCCTGCGTGTTTTCGCTCTCTCCCTCCTTCACTGCTGAAGTCTTCATCGTGCTTGTTAAAAAGCCCAGTAAGGAGCTCTTACTGCAGTTATTTGTGCGGCAACTCGACCTAAAACTTTTAGGATCCCAAACCTCGAGGAACAGGACTGAGAAGCCCTGGCTTGATGTTTCAGGCCAATCGGATCATGTTCAGGCTTTTCGCTTCCTTTTATAGGAGATTTTATCAGCTTTTTCTCACCAATGCCTGTTCTGTGAACCGACCAAACTTGAGGTAATTTGGCATCAACCCCCAGGATGAGTTTGTACTTTAAAATGTATGAATAATTTAGCTAAAAATCCACCATATTTTTCAAAGTAACTGGCTTTTATTGACTTTTTGTTCCACGTACCCTGCATGTTTTGTGTATCTTGGGATGTTACCTATAACCGCTGTAGGTAAAATGGGATGTGGATGCTTAATGTTATACATTTTTCAGGTGGCGCTATTGAGGCTTGTTGTCAGTCACATGTGCATTTCCCCAAAAAATTCACATTTCTCACTGGGTTTGGTGTGTGAACCAAGTAAGATAACTTTTTGTGTATGTTTAAGGCCTCAAAAGCGCACAGAGAGAATTTTTTTTTTTTTTTGATCACTTCCAATATTGTTCTTACGTATTCAGACACCCTTGCTGCTCAGACCCGAATTACACTATTTCACCACCAGCAAGTAAAGTATTGAGTGATCTGGAAGAATATATGCATATTGAAATCTGAATGTTGCTATGGTAGCACTTCAGTAATTCAGCATCACGTACACTTTTATTTGGCGAAACTCTTCAGAGTATTATGATTGGATATTTTAAGTCTTTGAACCGGCAGCGAGCTGTTGGCAGTTATTTCAACCTCATTAGCAGCAGTGAAAGCTGTTATTTTGATCTCTTATACAAACTGACACCATTTCCAAAGATGCTTAACGTGGAAAAGAATTAAACTTTTCAAACTTACTTGGAAACAATAGATAAGTGAGTATAGCGGATGGATGTTCGGTTTGAGTTTTAATAAAAGAGGGAGACGAGAGACAGTCAACATCAGCTTAAAACTCAACATCTCAATATCTGCAGCAAACCTTCAGGAGGTGTTTTCTGAGAGCTGGTGGGGTCATTAGTTAACCCCCCGAGGGCAAGAAGCTCAGGGACTGTTTCTCAGCTCGGTGTTTTGACAAACCACAAGAGGGTGTCTGTTGATTTCACAAAGGCAGAGGTGTGTGTGTGTGTGTGTGTGTGTGTGTGTGTGTGTGTGTGTGTGTGTGTGTGTGTGTGTGTGTGTGTATATACTGTGTCGAAACTGAAGGAAGACCAGGACTGTTCAATGCTCATATGAACTCTCTCTCTCTCCCTCTCTCTCTCTCTCTCTCTCTCTCCCTCTGCTACCTGCTGTGCACTCACACTCTCACCCACAACAAAAATGGCCGTGCACCATCTGCTTGCAGATCCCACTCTGCTCATCAAACATCCACAGAGATATCAGTGTATTTATAAGTGGGCTTTAGTCCTGTTTTAATCTAAAATGATTGGTGAGCGTCCAGCGCCGAGGCCCACTTTGCATTTGCACCAGTGTGCGCTCGCGTCTGCTTTTAGAAGTTTGTGATGATTAATTACGGTTTTGTAAACCTACATTTTGTCGTGCAGCGTTAGCGAACGCGCTCCTCGGGCGCAAGAGTATAATTAAACACTTTTGACAACCGAAATGACAATTAAGGAGAGATATTTTTGTCCTCTTCTGCGTGTGACATGCAGACCGTCGCTACGTTTAGCTGCTCTGGCAGCAGTTGCTATAATGAGGGAGCAGGAGCAGTATCCATGGAAATGCAGTCAAGAAAAGTTCATCTCACACTTAAACTCACAAACCAAACAGGAAGGTAAACATTTTAACGTCTGCATCGAAGCTGCTTTGTGATCACTGTGACATTTTGATGTGATTTCATTCACATCAGTATTTTAAGAGCAGACCTTCTCATTTTCTTTTTGTTCTGATAGATTTGTCAAGATTGCTCATGAGAAACCCTCCCGGAAACCGAGGTCTGAAAATGGCTTTTCATATTCACAGATAGTCACAAAGAATGATCTTTTTTTATCTTTTTGATCATTCTTGGATTTCCTTAGTTATTCACAGTAGTTGGTGTAATTTTTTTTTCTCACTGATTGGAAACAAATCTCAACAATCTATCCTGTGAATCATCTATAGATTTAAAACATGTTAAAAATATTCCCCTCACTGTTTCCCAGCTGTCAAGCTGAAGTATTTCCATGTGATTCCTTGTGTTTGACTGCACCTCAGCAAGATGCAGAGACACGTGAGGGCGCGTGCCATGTGCTCCGTGTTGTGGGGTTTACGTCACAGTTACAAATGTCATCACGTGTGATCGATCATTTTCCCCTGCATCACTTTGTCTGCTGGAAGCCAAACGACATGAAAACACAGCCGTGTGGAGAACGAAGACACAAGATCAAAATCCCTGATCTCCAACCACACATGAGTGATTAAATCTCTAATTATTACTCTGGGATGTGGGATCAAACTTGACCGAGCCTCCTAACCCTCATCCTCTCACCTCAGGCAAGTATTGACGTTTGACCACTCTGAATAACCTTTTGAACCCAACAACTGTCTTTTTCTCTGTCAGATCAACGAGCCCACACATTTGACAAATCAATATTTTATCTTTTGTTAAACGAACTGTGGTGCTCATCTTCAAAGAGCGGACCGATAGAAACTCTGAAATTACACAGGACAAAAACTACTCTTTGAAATACATCTCCAGATTGTATCACATTGTTTTAACCAACCACAGATTTTCCATCTGCAGGTTTTTAATGTACTTTAATTCACTGCTGCAGCATATTGCTCGATTCCCTAGAACACTACACTTTATACCGTAACATTCATATCATTCATAAAACCCTCGTTGCTTTGCTGTGAATAAAACACATTGAAATCTTCCAGTTTTTACTCATTTTCATTGTGGTATAAACAGGGTCTAACTCTCAGGCTCCTTGGCTTCCCCGCCTCCTGTCTGACTGCTGTTTCCCGTCCTGACGTCTTCCACCAGTGCCTGAGTGTTTGATTGTCGTCACCTGGTGGCTCGGGTGAATAACGGGCTTGTCTTGTCTGCTCTGGTTGTCGGTCCGTCTGTGTATCTCTGTCTCTGTGTTCCTGAGTTTTGTTCTTCCTTTTTCAATGATCATTTGGATTATGCTCCCTTCCTCCCTTAAACTTTGAAGATGTTATTGTTTGTTTTAATTTTGTTAAATTTCTTGAGGGTTTCATCTTCAACAACGCTGGTGTGTGGCTCTGAGTTTGAACTTATTTGACCAATACTCTCTGAATGTTAAGTCAATTCAGGCAGTTTTTAAATTGATCAAAAGAGACAAAGCTGAAGAAAACATACTTTATCGTATTAATAAAACCCTGTAGTCAAAGAAAGGGCTTTTTTTAAGTCTCTGATGATGGAGAGATCTTTGAAAGAAGGGTTGGAGCTCAGGTGAAGATGGAGGTCTACAGGTTTACAGGATGTGGAGGTTCTCCATGGACAGGATTAGGAATAAGTATAATAGAGGGGCAGCTCATGTCAGACAGTCTGGTGGGAAAATGAGGTTGATACAGTTCATTCATGAGAGATGGTGCCCATGTAGGGAAAAGGATAAGAAAAGGATGGAGCCGTCAGCCAAGAGGAGAAGAAAACTGCCAATGAGGAGCTTCAAAGATGCGCTGAATGAGGGAGGAGATTTTACAGGAAGCTGAGGGTATTGGAAGATGATCCTCTTGGGTAATTCCCAACATGGAGAGGCAGGAGGGAGAACAGTCAAACAAAAATGTGAAAGCATGAATGACTCATCCTAAGAGTTTCAAAAAAAGAGTAACTTGGACTGTTACGTTTATGAATCCATATACCGTGCAAGAAACCTTCAGCTGAACAGATCACCAAAGCAAACTTTGTGGTAACAGTTAGACAGTCATCATTGTGTTAAATGACTCATTTAGTGTCTAATTAACATGAAAAACAGGAGATTCAAGCTGCCCGCAATGATTTTTGAGAACTGCCACGCATGTTCCCACCCTCGTCACTGTCTGGAAGAATAGGTTGGAAGGTGTGGGTCAGTCTGTATTCACCAATCGTCACAAATATCACATTTCCAACAGGGATATTAACATCTGAGACACAAAAGTTTTCGGATGGTTTGACTTTCATTGCATGAATGGATTGTTTTTCCAGCATTTTGTAGTGGATGCTGTGTAATTTAGAAATCAGACACTTTAGCCACCACTAAAATTAAAATGATGAATGCAGCACTTATTTATAGGAGAGAAAACACAAAATCCTGCAAAAAAAAAAAGAAAAAAAAACATGCTCTGCTCCTATCTCTTTGTTAATCTCATTGATGGATGAAAAAACATGCACTGAATGAGAGCATCCACAAAGACAGAACTGAGTGCTTCTTTTGTTTCACATGTTAGTGAAATTATTCAACTGCGGAGATTGATGTTTGGCGCTGATTTCACCCTCCTCCCTTCCCCTCCGGCCTGGTTTTCTAAAAACACGTTGACCTGGATCAGTGCTCAGAGTGAGAAATGAGGCAGCCGCCTGCTTCCCAGTAAATTGGCTCTCATGGCATTCGTGGGGGAGTCATCAGGCAGGGCCGCGGAGACGGACCACACGACAGAAAATAGCTCCCATCAGCCTGCTTATCACATTTAAAAAAGGACCAAGGGAGAGTTATGTGTGCTGATGTGTGTGTGTGTGTGTGTGTGTGTGTGTGTGTGTGTGTGTGTGTGTGTTTATTTCTGCCATGGGGACCCAAATCTGGGGTCGCAGTAGTAGTTAGCACTCTTGACTTCCAACAGGAAGGTCCCCAGTGAGATGGGATTGCGGCATTTCAGCGCTGAGTTTGCATGTTCTCCTTGTCTGTTCATGGGTTTTTGTCCACATACTTCAGTTTTCTCCCAAAAAAAAACATGCATTCAAAGTTGATCACCATCAATAAATTGCCTGTAAGTGAGTGTCTGTCTATGGTGTATCCTGCCATTGATGCTGCACAATACTGTCAAGAAAGAAGCTTCAAACATAAGAGTATGCATATACAATGACACAACATGCAATCACCATGAATTGGACATACTATGTACAGTACGTTAGCTAAAATCAAACAAAAACAGGATGTGACAAAATCACACATCTGCTGCTATATAGCTCTCCTATCTATCAGTGGCTGTCATTTGTTTTTCTTTTACATAAATGGGTTTTATTGTAGTAAATACTTTGAATTGGCCTGAGATGTTTCATCACATCAACATTATTACATATGTGATGGAGACATGTTGAAGGGTCAGGCTATAGGCTGAGGGTCAGGGTCACAGTAGGTCTGTGCAACATTAATGTAAGTCAATGCAATGTTGCTAAAAGGCAGGAAAACACAATGCGCGTGTGCGTGTGTGTTTGTGTGTGTGTGTGTGTGTGTGTGTGTGTGTTTGCAGGGTGGAGTGTGGCAGTCTCATCATGAAACACAGAAGCGCCTTCAACAAAATGTATGCCAGCGAAATGCTTTAATATCTCACTGCCACCTAGATCGGAGCTATTTCTACACACAGATGGCCGTGTTGGCAGGAACGACGGTCTTTCCTTCACCTAACTCAGCTTCATGTCCCGCTGCATGACTTAACACTCTCTAATTAGAGGGTTTTCTAATAGACACCGTGGCTGACATTTCTACTGTGCCTGCAGAAGGAACCTGTTGTAGCACAGGTTGTTTTTAACCTTCTGCTCAGTCATATTCATTAATTCTCACTTCTTTGTGCACAACCCACATTCGTTTCCCAAGTGTAAGTGTCACCCTGTATTTGATTGTAGAAGCGATTGTAAAGATGAATCATCAAAGTGCTGCTGTTAATGGCAAACACATCAACAACTTTTATTTCATTCAAACTTACGACATGAAGTACAATGTGTTCCTTGGGCGGTGAGTTATTCTCAGCCTGCTTATTCCCTCTTGAGCACCCACTTAGTTAATCTCCCGACCTCTGACCTCAGCCCACACAACTCCGTCCAGCATGACTGCACCCCAACAGCACGCCTACGCAATGCAACACCCACCTGTTGTCTCATGAAACTAGAAAGAAAGGAGCTTTAAAAATAAACTGCGCAGAGAGAAAGAGAGGGGGAGTGTATATTTATGTGAGAGAGAAAGACCAGAAAGACGGGTGAAATAAGGTTTCCATGGAAACTAAAGAGTTGTGTCTCTAATTGGCAATAATAGTTGAAAGAGGTCTGAAATATGAAACCTCAAACCTGGACTCACATGTCTGAGAGGAAATGGTTGACACTGCTGTAATCAAGCAAGATTTTTTCTCATATTTATCATTGTTGCTTTTAGATTTATTTAGACTGGTGGAAGTTGTTCAATCTGCCCATCGCAACCAGAATGTTTTGGCAGGAACATCAGCTTGTATTTTTGTCTATTTCTGACAGGAATGAATGGTGAAATGAAACGAGAGTAGGAGGGAATCATTTTGGCACACAGGTAGCACTCCAGATTGATTCAGTGTCCCAAACAGACACTGATCAGTGAGACCGCCAAAGGAAAATCCCTCTTGTCATAAAGCCTGTCAAAGCTCGTCACATGACACTGCTGCAAATGATTGGGTTTTTTTTTTTACGTCAAACATTCATTATCTGATAAACTGCTAATTAGTTTAATCTGTAAAATGTCAAAATATAATCAAAGCTAATTGATCCAACTTGCCATTCAGAATTGAGAGAGAAAAAAAAAGAAGTAGTTTACTAAGGCAAAAGATCATCCATCCATCTTTAAAACCACTTGATCCGATTCATGAGGCGCTGGAGACGATCCCGGCCGGCTGTGGGCAGTCCCTCTCACTGCAGAGCAAACACAGAAACAGACACTCACATTCACACCCACAGTCAATTCAGAGGCACTAATTAACCTCGAATTCCACTTTTTGGACTGCGGGAGGGAACCGGGCCCCCCAGACAAAACCCACGCATGGACAGGGAGAACGTTCAACGTTGCAACGTACAAACTACACAGAGTTTTGTCATTTTAAACGACTTAAAAAGAAATAGGAAGCAGAAGTGACAAAGCAAAACATTTTCTCTGAAAACTCACCGGGCTTACACAATGATCATTTTCTTTGTGGTGTTTATCGAGATTACTTGTTTCATGACTGTTTTTTATGACTTTAATGAAGCATTATTACTTTTCACAGACCTTAAGAAATTTTAAATCTATTTTAGATTACATCATATAATTATACACATTATCAATGTGCTTTAACAATATATCAGCAATTTAGATTTTCATTGTTATTGCCATATTTTCGGAGAAAAAAGTTAGTTATTAGTTTCTCTGACCAAATTAATATGTGGGCTAAAGCCTGGGCTTATTGTGCTTGCCTACAGCACTAATTAATAGTTATGTAATTCACTCTGCCACAGCAGTACAGCAACACTAATAAATACACAACACTGCTGAAAAGAAATGCATAACTAAACAAAGGATTCATGTTTTTTTCTTAGGTTTCATTTTACTTTTTACACCTTTTTGCAGGCACTTTTTTCAAAACTTATTTTCATTGTATATATTCTGTTTAATCCACAACTTGACCCAGGCATTCAAATGAACCACTGTCTTTTTAAGTCTTCCACTGAATGGATTCCTCTTGGTGGTGCAGTGTTCAGCTTTCTTGGCAGGTTTGGGAGTGTTGTGGCGTTTCGGTGTGCATGCAAAGAGTTTCTCAGGTACTCTGATTTAATCCCTCTCTGGACACACGCTCATTGAGTGAAGGAGTGTGTCACTGTTGTTAGTGTGTTTGATGGTCTTTCTCAGGCACTATTTTTCTGACGACAAGCAGAAGTATCTTTGCTTTTGTAAATGCAACTTGAATAATAATGAAATTAAACAAATCAGGTGTTTTAAGGCACGTGGATAACAGCTGTACTCAAAGAAAGCTTGTTTTATTGATCTCCCTTCTGTATTTTAATCGAGTTGCTCTGGAAAGCGGTCTTAGCGAAGCTAGTTCTGTCAGTAATTGTCTCTGCCTCTTGAAGTTGTTGACTCGGTCTCGTCTCAGGTTAGGTGCAGAAGTCAGAAGAACAGGCTCTGTTTCCAGTGTACACTAATATCTGAATGAATCAATATGGAACCAAATGATGGATGTCAGAGAACCAACATAACTTAAAACACATAACGCCACTGAGGCACAGTCATTGAGCAGTAGTGTTTTATTTTTGCTTCGTTCAACGTCTGTAATCGAAATGAAAGAAAAGATTCTTTCCCTTGGAAGCAAAATCTGCTCTTCCAACAGCTGTATGCCTCTGTTGTGGCTTTTTGTTGTTTTGATGTGGTTTTTGCTGTTGTCTTGTAACTTTTCCTATTGTGTTGTGGCACTTTGATGTTGTGTTGTAGCGTTGGCCCTTCTGGGCCTCTGTAGGTCTTGATTTATCACTAGACATTCATATTTACATTTGGACCCAGTGGAGCTAGTGGGGGTTTGGAGTCATTGCTCAAATGCCCACAGTGGTAACTTGTGTCTGCAGTGGAATTAAAATAAATTTATGGTTCAGTTTTTTTTGTTTTTTTTCTTTTGTTTTTTGACATTAGTAGAAAAGATCAGGTACTTTTTTAACTGGTGCATCTACATAGGCTATACTCAGCAATCAGACTTTCAGTGTTGCCACTGACAGCTATAACAGATCACTGCAATTTTCAGTATGTGCAGGAGTGTTTAATATAACTACAAAAGTCTTTACTTTTATCGTTGGAGTATTTGGAGTGGGCGACACTGAATTATTCAGATCCACATCTCTTTGCTCAGGGAAAAAACAATAGCATATATATAAATAGGAACACAATCAAAGCTCTCTCTCTCTCTCTCTCTCTCTCTCTCTCTCTCTCTCTCTCTCTCTCTCTCTCTCTCCCACGTGCACGCACACTCTCGCGCACGCGGGCGCGCACGCGGACAGCAGGGATCGGGGCAGATGAACAACCAGCAGGAGCGACTCGTTCAGCCACCATGGAGCGACGAGACGGAGCTCAGACTGGAGGCAAAAACAAGTTTGTGAGAGAGAAGCCCGGGAGCAGACTCGCGTAAATAATGTTTGACCGCTAAAGAAACACGGAGGAAAAGAAGAGAGAGGACTGCAACTACCCTAAACCTATCAACATCTCTTCTTTAAAACAAAAGAAATATTATTAGTAGTATTATAAGGATGAAACCTTTGTTAATCTTCAAGTGAATCAGCCTGCCGTCGCCCACAGGTGAGTGATGAAAGCTTCTTGTTTCAACTTTTTTTTTCTGGTGGATGTGTGGTTTGCCGCGGAGGTTATTTCCGCAAGAAGTTATTTGTTGTCGATGCGTTTTTATGGTTGATAACTCCAAAAAGTTTTGACCTCAGTCTTACCTTATATCGGAACTTAAAAATTGTGCTGTAAGAGACCTGCTGCAGCCTCCTGTCCCTGTTCAACAGTGTCAGTAATTACCTAACTACTCAGAAATCACAGTCGATGCCCCAACAAAACGCCGGTGATGCTCACGAAGTCAGCCGGAATAAATGTACTCAGTGTAAACAGAGAGAGGAAGAGATTTTAAAGGCCAAAATCATTTTCAAGGTTAGGGTAGCATACCTCCTCTTCCTCCTCCTCCTCCTCCTCCTCCTCCTCCTCCTCTTCCTCCTCCCAGCTGTCGATTCTCCCTGCAGGCTGTGGATTGATTTTCAGCACTGGACAGCTCCCGTGGCCTCAATCAAACCGACACACGTCACCGCCGCTGCTTCGTTTACAAACTGCCCCGTCATAACTTGTGGCGGCACAGTGTGGAGCATTGATCTGCGTTCAGGTCTTCCTCATGCAGGACTGCAGAGGAAGCTGATGGAAACACAGTTCACACAGAGGGGCCAAGATCAGGCTGGTGTCCCAACATCTCCCTCTGACTTGATGCAGCCTAAAAAGTTGGATTCCTTTATTTTTTTTTCTACATCTTTTTTTCAGAATTAGAGGATGAAAAACGTTCTAACCTCAAGTAAAACATGGTAGCAATTAATTCAGCCACCCTAATGTTGCTCATGCAAAACAGTGCATTAAAGCACACACTATATAGCATATAGCTACATCAACATGTAAGTTATATGCTAATGCGCTCAATAATCTTGCAAGCTTTATATGTAACTGTCACATATTCTTTCAGCTTTGCGTTGGATGATATATGGGGAATTATTGAATTCAAATGTCTGTCCTTATTCCAACACAAACTCTCCTGTTTCGAGGTAACTGTCATCTATTTTAGGGAAAGAAATGGGAAATTAAGTGTTAAAAACAAGTTTTTCTTTTTAAATTGTAACAAAATTCAAATGCAACAATTTAGTGAAAGGATGATGATATATGTGAAATACACAGCACAAAGCATGTGCATCTTGATTTTCTTTTTCCAGATATCTTTTTTCTGCACATTTACAGAAATGCAAAAAAATTGTGTTTATTGCACTGCTATAGTGCATACACTGAGGTCTTAGTTGGCCAGCCTGATTTATCAATTTACTGAAAAAAAAAAACTTCATTATTAAAACATTGAATTTTTAGGAAACAAAAGAACAAATAAATGAATAAATAAATAAATAAATCAGCTCCTGGCTTCAGTTCCGAAAAATCAAAACAGCCCAGGATGTTTGTCAGGATTATATAATCATTTTTTTGTGCTTAGTTAAGAGAGCACAAACAGACTACTGTCCATTGTTCATCTGTTGCTGTTAATTTATCCAACATTACTTCCAGTATTCTGTGTGTGGGAGGACTGAAGTTCTCCAAGTTAAAATAACTACAGTCCCGCTGAGCGCCCAAGCCCCCTATTTTTGCTTTTCTGTAGGACTAGGACGCAGCTTGGAGCGAGTGATGTCCACAGGGACATCCAGACTTTCCTTCAAGGAGAAAATATTTTATAGAGAAATGCAGAAAAAGATTGGGAAATTCAAACCCAGTCACCCTAAATTCAGAACAAATATAACTCTTTTATGCATTTCTCTGGATTCTAAAGCAAACGTTTGCACTGTACTCTGTACTGTGCACTTTTCATGGTTGCGGAATGTGTAAATCCTGTCTTCTATAAATGACATTACATGTTGTAGTAACATCCTCTGACATCATAATCTCTTCATTATAATCTGTATATTTTTTCACACTCTGTCCATCATGAAAGACCCTCGCAGCTGTAAATCCCCACACATTTATCTGTCTCTCTTCATCTTGGATGTATGTATATATGTATGTAGGTATTTTTGAATCTTTGTCTCTTTCTGTCTTTTTTTTCCTTCTTCCTGTCCGCCTTTCTTTTTTTGCCCACCATCCTGCTCTCATGTCATCAGATCTCAGATTACACAAAAGGGCTTAGGCGATTGTCGTCCACCTTTAACATTGTTGTTTGCATGGGAAGATTAACAGAAATAGTAATCTGGTATTCGGTGAGGGCTTCCTCCTATCTTACTTCCCTTTGCATGGGATTATGATGTAAAATATGCCAGTTGGGTTCCTGTGACGTAGCTCAATAAGAGCTCTGCCAGAGCCGGGCGTCCCCTGTCATGATCGCTGTAAAAATAATAACATGTCTTGCCGAACATTGTAATTACTGCCGTTCGGGTTGTTTTTGGGTTGGCTGCAGTGTGCACGGCTCCCTTGTCATGTCAGTCAGTTTTTCTGCGATTGCCTCAGATGATACACCTTCAAGCACACGCAGCAAATCATCCCCATAGAGAGAGACGGTGGGAGAGGAGAGACGTTCCTATGGAGACAGCAAATACAGTAACTATGACCAAGATTAATTACAGCAACTCCCTCACAGGACTTCTGTCAGCTGAGGTAAAAAAAAAACATCAGACAGGTGCATGTTCACAACAGTCTGCATCTGTATTGGGAATGTGGAGTTTAAAGGGTTGTAACATGTTTAGCCAGGTCTTGTTGACAGATTTACACAAAACACTTTGATAAACAAAACCTTTAAACAACTTGAAAATCCAGGTTTACCTTCAACGTGTTCACTTGGATCTTTGAGTAGAAAATATTTGAATTGTCTAAATAAAACACTTGATTGATCAGCGTCAGATGCCAATGTGATGATTGCAGCAAACTAATTAATTAAAACTCCCTGTTTATATATGTAAACATAATAATAACAAAACATCAAGTATAGTTTTCATGGTGGTCATGGGGAGGAAAGGTTAAAAACTCCCTGGGCTTTTTTCTTCTTCCATGCAAATATTTGTAATTCAGGTTTTTGACTTTGCAGTTATTGTGTTCATCTTTTGTGTGAATAAAGTGGTAAATTAAAGCATACTTACCCTTTCACTTAAGAATCCTAATATCATCAAGTCATTTACTCTAGATGCAAACTCTGAAAATCCATCAATGAATTTTTGGGAACAACAGTAAATCGTAATGTTTAGGTAAATGCAAATCTTACCTGAGGTAAAGGTAAATCTATATTTTTTTAATCAGTATAGCAAAATTTTTCGTAAACCAGTGTTGAAAAAAACTGTCTTTGACTGATCATAGATGTGCCAGCAGATCTCGTTCAAGTGCAACACAGAAAAGAGTGCCCACTTTGACAAAAGTCAAAATAAGATTATGTTTTATTGAAAAGCAACATTTGACAAATAGCGCATAAGAAAAATTACTATATATTTATCGGTTTCCATTGTGAATCCCGGTGAAGTCGGGCAGCATGTGAGCTGCCCTGCGTTGGTCTGATCCCACACTGCTGGCACTGACTCAAGACAGACCCGGCTGACCTGGCGTGTTGACTGGCATGTCTCAATAAGAAAAGGCCGTGATGTCATGGAGGAAGACGTTCTCCCAACTGTGGGGGTTATCCAGCTGACGTAATCATCTGCCCTTTCGGGATTATCCACTCGAAGATCATCCCTCATCTGGCCACTCAGCAGCCAGTCCTTAACATCTGTCCTTGGTGTAACACGAGTCTGGAAGCAACACACACAAGGGAGGCACCAGGCCGACATTACATGACAACAAATCCCATCAAAATCTGTACGTGTGCGTGTGTGTGTGTGTGTGTGTGTGTGTGTGTGTGTGTGTGTGTGTGTGTGTGTGTGTGTGCATGCGTGTTCATGAGCAAAAATGTGTGCACCAGTGTCTGTGTTTATTATTGACGCGGCAGTGTTATCGAATGAAGCCTTTTAAACTGCAGTTGTTAGAAATTTTCCCAAGACAATCCATTACTACCTGTCATTAGCACAGGGGCTGTCAGCTGATTCACGTCAGCTGGAGTTATTTCACGTACAATAAAACATAAACCACGAATGCCCTCTTGTATTGCGTGCGATTGGCCTTCCTATCGGTTATGCAACCTGCTGCTTTTTGGTCCTCCTGGTTCCCAGCGTGCTGACATAATAAGCAGAGCGAAATCACCCTCCAACCTTGTCATCAGGCCAAACAGCAGATCAATTGTTCCTCTACCAGTAGATTACCACTGATTCATCTCTTTTTTAAACCTTTGTCCCTTCCACTGCCTGTCTGGTTTTCCACTCCTGGTTGGCCTGAAGGTCCCTAAGGCTAATCACTAGCACGGACCTGATCAATAGGCTTTCATTACAAAAAAACTGTCTGGTCTGCTCCGTGCATTAGGGCAAGGCCAAACTTTTCACTGAGAGATTTTTGACTGTGATTTTTTTTTTTAGCCTGTGCACCTCTCTATGGAAGGTTATTTGGCCCGTGGTTGGTTTTAATGCTTTCATACAGAGAGAAATATATCCGTAATCATTTGATGGTTTTCAAAAAATAATGTTCTCCCGACTCTCATGGGCCACAGTGGAAATCTGACCTCATATCATTGTTCCACCTGAGGCTTATTTATGTCATTTTTTTTTATGAAATACTGGCTGTTGTTACAATAAATCAAATACTAACCATTGGAGAACTCTGGGATTCCCCAAGCAAAGGACTTTAGATTCAATCAAATAATCATACTTTATCATTTGAAGGTGCCTTTTCTATTTATGCTTCAGGTCATTGGAAAGCAGAGAGAGAACCACACATCAAAGTGGCATATTTAAAATGTCACGCTCCATAGCAATTTATTTTGTATTTTGTTCATTTGAGCACCAGAGCTGTATAAAAAATATAACAGAGATATATTTTGATATTTTTTCCAGATGTTCCTGTTTCCCTCTTAATAAAATACTGTGAAGATGGTAAACACTGCTTCCTGACGTCAGAATTAGGTTTTTTTTTTTAAAAAAAAGCAGTAATATCGCTGGTGTGAATATCTAGGATGTAGACAGCATGTTCCCCATGACACTATGTGTTTTTTGGCATTTCCACACAGAACCAAAAGGTCTTCTTTGCCTCATCCACAGAAAATGTATCATGAGATATCAGCGCTGACGACAAACTTAAGACAGACCTGAGCTCCTACTGCCATCCTGTCCAGCAACAGTACGTTAATGGTTGGAACTGCCCGCCCCAACCTACATTACTGCCCCCGCAGACACAGCCTGATGATCACTGGTGCCATGGGAGCGGTGCGAGTCAACAGGTAAGAGCAAGGACAGGCCGAATCATGTCAGTGGCTTCAGCTGCTACTTTCTACTCTGACGTCAAAAATGTTCATTTGTGTTTCACTACTAAGTCAAACAAGAGCACAATATAGGATCAGTAAGTATTTGCCAGAATATTTCCAAGTTGAAACAATGTTTGAGTTCCCAGAAAAAAAATATTACTGGCTGAATCATCAAATATGTCTTCGAATGAAACTTTTCTTCTCTGAGCAAGAGCTGCAGGATATTAGTATGCAGCTGTAGGAAACTGAGTTGACTGAAATTAGGTTGAGAACCATTTTTTTGAAAAACTATTTTTCTTTCCCTACAGAACATGAGTGTTTTGTTTTTAATGTAGCTCAGTTTTGCCAGATGAAAACTAGCCATCTTATTTGCAACCAATCGTAGGGTTGCAGGAAAGGTATATATTAATAAAGCGCTGTGTTCGTATGCTGCAGTTAGCAGGAGGGGCTACAGCCCTCTGCTTGTAATGGTGTTGCAGACATTAGTTCTGTGGCCCATTCACTGCTGCGAGTTACGACAACCATTACGAATTTTTACTTGCCCATTATTGGATTTCAGGAAGAGGTTACTTTCTAGTACCTTCAGCTGCAATCACCCCAGTTAGTACTACTTGTCTGAGCGGTTCTTGGGGAAAAAAAACTTAATTTCACAATGAAGCAGGCTGTCGTATCACAAGTTCATGTTCCAAAACTATGTTGTAATTATTTTTCTGAATGATATCTGTGGTTTTGTGTTTAAAAGGATGCACCTCCATTTCTTCTTCTTATATGCATGCAACTGCAATGCAATGCAATTACAGAAAGCTGCAGGTAATTCCCATAGTTTAGTGTCACCATGATTCCTCATCAGAACAAAAAAAAATCTCTTTTATGACTTTAGATGCCTCAGTGAGAAGATGTTGAAAAATAAAATACAAGCAGACTTGTCTCATTTTTAAGCCATGTGGATATAAAACCAAGTTAAGAATGAACTCAATGACCATCGTTGATGTGAAAGAACCATCTAATTTAACATAAGTTAGCTATTTGATAAAAAAAAAAAAAAAATCACTGTTCTTGTTTCTTAGCTTACCACAGCTGATATGTTTTTTTTTCTACTTTTTGATGTTTCTCACAGTTTTCTCTGGCTTCCTCCAGATACAGCATCGTTTCCACAGACGACGATGCCCTGAAGATCTCCAGCCTGGGGCTCCACAACGGCCACAGCCCTCTGACTCAGCAGACTCTGTCTGGGGCCATGCGAGGTGAGGAGGGCGGAGGAGGCGGAGGAGGAGGAGGAGGAGGAGGGGACTGCCCAGGAACTGATGAAGGCAGAGGCGCTTTATCTCTGAGGGTCACCAACGAGCCCATCGTCCACAACAGCTGCCGCGCTTCGCCTTCGTGCCGCCTGGGCCTGGATCTGAGCACGGGACGCCTCCGAAGCCGCTTTGTGAAGAAGAACGGCCAATGCAACGTGGTTTTTAACAACATGGAGGACAAGCCGCGGCGCTACCTGGCCGACATTTTCACCACCTGTGTGGATATACGCTGGCGCTACCTGCTGCTGATCTTCACCACCACCTTCCTGCTGTCATGGCTGCTGTTCGGCCTGATATTCTGGGGAGTGGCGCTCGCGCACGGGGACTTTGACCTTCGCGTTCCCGTGAAGGACGGGGATCCCCGGAGCGCCACGGAGGAGGGGAAAGACGAATGGCGACCGTGTATTCTCCACATCCAGGGCTTCATCGGGGCTTTCCTCTTCTCCATAGAGACCCAGACCACCATTGGATACGGTTTCCGGTGCGTCACCGAAGAGTGTCCGATCGCGGTGGTGACCGTGGTGGTGCAGTCCATCGTGGGCTGCATCATCGACTCCTTCATGATCGGCACCATCATGGCCAAGATGGTGCGGCCCAAGAAACGGGCACAGACCTTGCTGTTCTCTCACCATGCTGTCATTGCGCTGCGCGATGGCAAGCTGTGCCTCATGTGGCGCCTGGGGAACATGAGGAAGAGCCACATCGTCGAGGCTCACGTCCGTGCTCAGCTCATTAAGCCGCACATGACTGTGGAGGGCGAGTACCTCCCCTTAGAGCAGACTGACATCGACGTCGGCTACGATGACGGTTTGGACCGGCTGTTCCTGGTGTCGCCGCTGGTGGTGGTCCACGAGATCAACAAGAACAGTCCGCTGTACAACCTGAGCCGGGCCGACCTGCAGAAGGAGGACTTTGAGATTGTGGTCATCCTGGAGGGGATGGTGGAGGCCACGGCCATGACCACTCAGGCACGCAGCTCATACCTGGCCAAGGAGATCCTCTGGGGGCACCGCTTTGAGCCCGTGGTGTTCGAGAAGGGCGACCGCTACCACGTGGACTATTCCCGCTTCCATAAGACCTACGAGGTGCCCTCCACGCCCCTCTGCAGCGCCAGGGAACTGAGTCATATGAGCGGCCGCGGTGGGCAGTCCTCGTCCTCGTCCTCCAGCTGCTCCCGGTCGCCGTCGCCCTTCGCCCCCAGAGCAGCCCGACGCCTGCTGGGCTCCCACTCGCCCAGCGCCTTCTGCTACGAGAACGAGGTGGCCTTGTGCTGCGGGGACGACGAGGACGAGGGGGACGCGAAGGAGGAGGTGGCGAACGTCAACGCGAGGAGCGACCGGGAGGCAAAGATGCGAGATGACATTCATTTGGGTTTCAAGGAGACGTTTGTGGAGGAGCAGACGGTGGAGATGCTGTGCGTTCTGGACACAGAGAATCAGCTCGGCCTTGATAGACTACAGCCCAGCCTACCTTTGTACATCAGCAGAGAGTCAGGGGTCTAATCAATGGTAATGGCTGCCCGTCCATTTGTTCTCTCTCTTTGTGTGCATCCAACCAAAGTATTGAACTTGTGTAAAAATAAAAGATGGAGGACACGAATTAGACTGTACATGCACGGGGAACAGAAAGATCTTTTATGAAGATGCCATTAAAAAATGCACATGCACACACACACACACACGCACACACGCACACACACAAATTCAGCTCATCTTTCAGTCATAACATCAGCATCTTCAGGACACACAGCTCATGTACTTGATGGCAAACAGGTAATAGTCTGAAATCACGGTGTCCCTCAGTTAAAGCATAATACGAGTTTTGTTTTCCAGTTTTGTAAATATAACATAATCTTGTTTTAAGTTTAAAGGGATTTTACATCATAAACAGATAAGTCTTAAGGTATTGAAATTTATTTCATTAAAAAGAAAAAAAAAAAGCTTTTCACAAATGCTTCAAACTTCAACACACTTGTTTTCTCTGTAAAAAATAAATTATTTCTGTATGACTTGTTTTCTGACTGAGTACTGTCACTTTTAATATTCCAAAAGTAATCTAGTTTCCTCTCGGTGTGTTTCTTTTGAATCCAAAGTAACTGAGCACAAATCAGAAACCATGCAGCAGAATCCAAACACCTCGTCTAACCTGTGCAGATGAAGTACCAAGCACTTTACTCTTACATTTATCAGTGGATACCAAGCACAATTGTGTTATGTTTTGTATAAATAAAACATCCAATAAACAACAGAAAGCTACGGAGCCCCGGACATGACATGGTAAAAAAAAAAATTTAATTGTGGCCACGAATTACTAATTCGTTCCCTCGAATTAATAAATCGTGCGCACGAATTACTAATTCGTTCCCTCGAATTAATAAATCGTGCGCACGAATTACTAATTCGTTCCCTCGAATTAATAAATCGTGCGCACGAATTACTAATTCGTTCCCTCGAAATAATTAAATCGTGCGCACGAATTACTAATTCGTTCCCACGAATTAGTTATATCATTCATATACTGAACAGTTCAGTAAAGTTGGCAGCATATTGACAGATACGGACTTTCAGTCTCAATAACTCTTTAACAAAATGTCAGTAACATACAAAGGGCGCTGCATCCCATCGTTGTGAGGTGGACGATATGCTACAAGTTCGTTTTTATTAAAAATGTCTGTCTATCAAGCAGCAGAAACAATATTGATTTCAATCAGCACCCGGTAGTGCTGCGGGCTTCAGGGACCGTCTACAATTTACAAGACGCAGCAACAGTGAAGACAAATAGCTAAAAAAAAACAACAACAAAAACCCAACAACTAAAACAACAACAACAACAAAAAAAACATAATACCACCACTGGGATTTACTACAGTGTCACCATAATCGCTACAACATTCATTTGTCTCCTATCAAATTTATTGGATAAGGTATTTGTCTTCACTGTTGCAGCGTCTTGTAAATTGTAGACGGTCCCTGAAGCCCGCAGCACTACCGGGTGCTGATTGAAATCAATATTGTTTCTGCTGCTTGATAGGCAGATATTTTTAATAAAAATGAGCTTATAGCATATCGTCCACCTCACAACGATGGGATGCAGCGCCCTTTGTATGTTACTGACATTTTGTTAAAGAGTTATTGAGACTGAAAGTCCGTATCTGTCAATATGCTGCCAACTTTACTGAACTGTTCAGTATATTGTAATGACTCTTGAGTCAGTATTAGTTAAATGTGCTGTTGCACCATTTTTCCTGAGGGTGGCACTCTAGGATTAGAGAGGTGGCTGAAGCCAGCCTTTTGCTGTTGTTCATGGACTGTTGGAAAGAGTTAGTTTTTGAGAGATCGGCGTGGGTTACGGCCGTAACAGTAGCCCTGTGTTGCTGTTTGTTTTGCCTAAGTGCAATAAAAAGAGCCGTGTGGAACGACCTGGAGACGTCTGGTGCTTCGCAGATTGCAGAACGTTACAATATGAATGATATAACTAATTCGTGGGAACGAATTAGTAATTCGTGCGCACGATTTAATTATTTCGAGGGAACGAATTAGTAATTCGTGCGCACGATTTAATTATTTCGAGGGAACGAATTAGTAATTCGTGGGAACGAATTAGTAATTCGTGCGCACGATTTATTAATTCGTGGGAACGAATTAGTAATTCGTGGCCACAATTTAATTTTTTTTTTACCATGTCATGTCCGGGGCTCCGTAGAAAGCACTGTTTAAACATGAAATATTTCTGTTCTGTGTCTGTTACACTTTTACTTTACAGTTTTAAGTACTAATTTTCAGATTGTGGATGACTCATCTTGATTAATTTCCTTCCAAACAGGGGAAATTTTAGAAAATTTTCAAATTGATAAGCACTTCACAATACTAAATATAATCCATCCCATCATCCACCTGTCTGTCCTTTGCCTTCTCTCACCTTTTTCAGAGCGTGTTTGACATTATTATACAGCCTCCTAAAAGATTAAAGCAGAAAACTGAACATGATAGTCAATTAATGCATTCAGCTGTATTTATATTGCCAAAAAGATTCACTGCGATCAAGAAAAATAAAACATTTGATGATGATAGTCATAACGGAAAGTTTGCTCAGGAGGCCTTGATGAATGAGAAGAGACAGGTAATTCAGGTCTTGGTATCATTTCCACATACATACAAGCCTCAAAACTTACTGAGGGTTAAAGTTCAGATCACTATAAAGCCAGGGTCAAAATTGTGAAAGAGGCTCTTTTTCTGGTTAATTCTGAAGTCTACCAAGTAAAAATGTCATGAAATTGGCATAAAGAATAGAAAAAAAGATCATAATAACAATAATTGCATTAGTGTGAAGTATTTTTGGATCATTCTCACTCACTCAGATCATAGTGAATCCCCTCTCATCTGAAAGATTTCAGCAGTTTTATGCATTTATTAACAGCGTACCCATCGTCCAAGTGTCTCACTCCTGATGTAAACTCATGTGACATATAGATGAACTGTTGTTTCATGTGTACATATATTTAGACCCTTTCTCAGTATGATCATCCAATCACAGAAAAGATTCACAATGGGGGGTTCAGGAGGTGTGTTCAGATTAAACTAGAGAAACTAACATATAGTCACACCAAGCGCAAAGACAGAATTTAATGTGAATCTTTCTCTCACTTGACAAAACCAACATTAAAACCTCCACATATGGAAAACCTAACATCCTGTAATCTCACACACAAAGCCCCCATAGTTGGACTTGAACTGAAGAAAGAGAGAATTGTATGAAATGATCACTTTCTCTCATTTTTGAAGATCTTCCATGTACTTTTATCTGTATTGAATCGTATCAACAAATGAAGATGCGGTCCATGAAGCTCTGATCATGTTCTGATAAAATGAAGTCGCCTGAACTTACAACAAAGACAAAACAACCTCTCTGGCTGTTGTGAAGGCGCCACCATGTGGCTGAAGGGCCGCATGTCCATCCGTCCACCCATCAAGCAGAGAAACAGGCTCACGTTCAGTCCGGCAGGTAAACTGGACTCTTCACACACAGGCGCGGGGAGAACATGCAAACTCCAGGCAAGAGCACGACCCAACTGCGTGGATGAAGGTTTTTCAGGTCAGTTTATTCTACCATCTAAAGACTTTATCAGAAAATGAAATGACTACAGTGTGTCTGGCGAGATGAGAAAGTGGAATTGTTTTTCTTTCATGAGGCATTTTTTATTCGACAGCTGCCGCTATGTCCTCAAACTGTATGGAACACAAATCATTAAAAAGTGTAAATGTGCTTATGTGGCGTTTTTTTAGGAGAGGTAAGTCGAACGATTCATGCACAGCCGACTGTGTCTCGTGTCATTGATTTAAATTGTGAATGAGCAAAATAGACATTTTCACTAATTAGCACAAATGTTTAATGGCTAGTAATTGAATAAAACATACATGACAATAGTTTCAAACTACTGCAAACACGGTTTTCTAGCAGTGTAAGGATGGCATCTGTAAGGTAAGTTTTTACAAAGTGTGATGAAACAGTAATGTTGCTGCTACATGATAAAGTGTCCACCGATTCAACACGTGACAAAAGTAATCACTCCCACACCCACGATAAAGCAAGGCAACTTTATTGATGAAGAACATTTTAACAGTTCAAGGAGCTTTATGAATGCATTAACACTCATTAACATCATGTAGAAATCACTAAAGAGAATAAAAAGGAAAGCTAAAAGCATGATTCAAAACTTAAAAAAAAACTCAAGCAAGAAGAATTTCATAGAAAGCAAAGGATTAAATACTGGGCAGTATAAAAATAGCAATTGTTTTATTGAAAGACAGCAGCAAACTCCAAGCTCTTAAATCTTGTTTTGAAAGAACGAGAATAAAGAATAAGAATCTTTCCTGCAGTTTCATTGGAGTTTGTTCCACGTATTTGGTGCAAAATAAGAAAAAATCGGTTGGTTCTGACTCTTCAGATGGAAAGTAAGTTTTGATCAGACAAAATCAGAAGCACAACAATTCAGATAAGACCAGCTGACATGAACCCAAACCAACAACTATGGGCGAAAAGATATGAAAACATTTTCTCAAATATTTAATGTGTATGTGTGGCTCAATATGAACCATGAGCCACACATGGTTCAAATAACAATATGAACTATTTTTGTGATTTTCACTAATTATTATAATTTTTTTTTTTTTTGTAATTTTTCATTTGATTGAAAAAGTGCTGAAATTTAAATGACTCTTTTGAGACAATATTTTCTCCAGATTGCAAAAATTTAGTTTATAAATCTTTTGCTGTTTGTAAGATTATTGGCTTTTTCATATTACTGAATGAAATTTCGAGTAAAGTTGATCAGATTTCATCTTTTTGAAAAATATTTACCACCTACTCTGTGAATGTTGCTGGAGTTTTTACCGACTCTTTCTCGAGGTCACTTCACATGATCAGATCTTGATCTTAGCTTGAAACCCATCGGAAAGCCTCATGTTATCTTCACACAGCCTGAGACTCAAACCTCTTCTTGTTTCGGGATGAAAGTTCCTCATTATTGTTAATTAGTGCTCTAATTTCATCCCTGCAGCTCTTCTTTTGCTTTTCTGATGTCTTTGCATTGCTTCACTGAACCAAAGCAGATGAAAAGTGGTCTTGGTGAATGTTCTGTCCTTTCCTCTCCGACGAGACATTTCCACTCATTGAGGCGCTCGCCTCTCCCTGCTGTCATCCCATCCTGCTCTGCGGCTGTTTTCAGATGCCGGGTAATTATCCATATCGTCACATCCCCCTGTCATCAACGTCAAGGAGGGAGAGCAGCTGGGTGACCCCCGTGGCCTTCTCTCAGGCCGCTAATAGCTGAGTGGGGATCCTGCCTAATAAGTTGGTGTGCGTTGATCCTCGTGTAGGTTAAGTGTGTGCGTGTGCTTTCATGTGCGTGACTCCCTGTGTGCCTGCGTGCCCTCTCTGGCCTCGCTGGCTGTTGGCGGCCCGAGGCCGTGCGACCAGAGCTGGTGACGGTGCGAGTGCTCCGCGGGGGACAGTATTCAGGCAGCGGGAGCCGAGGCCGAGCCATCTTTGATTCTATAATGAGCTGTTGTCTGCCGTGGAGCTGTGAAGCAGCTCGCTGCAGAGACAGAGGAGTATTGTGTGTGTCGCTCAGCAGAGGAGGCCCGACTGGACCAGGCTGAGAAACACCACAGGGCAAACACCTTCTGGATGAGTGAGTGTGTGTGTGTGTGTGTGTGTGTGTGTGTGTGTGTGTGTGTGTGTGTGTGTGTGTGTGTGTGTGTGTGTGTGTGTGTGTGTGTGTGTGTGTTTTACAGCTCTATTTTTAACTTTAATTGCATCAGACATTTACAATAAAATCCGACTCAGAAGCATTAAAATGACTTTATTTATCCCTGAAGGACAAATAAACATACAGATCAATATGAACAAACTCAGAAACACTGACATCGAGGTTACAATAAATTAATGAATCTTTCTGTCACAGATAACACAAATAGATTCACAGCTAAGTGCTGGTTGGTTGAAGGTAAACTGGGAAAAGGCGTGCCTTCCTCTCCTTAGTCCAACGCTGATTGAGTTTACATTGGATTTTTTATTCCTGTTTCAATCCAAATAGAGCATAAAATGCTCTAAAATGACCGTCTAAACGCCTGAAAACTTTGTTAGGAATTAAGTTTAAATCTGAATAAACCAACCGCTTTATTCTCCGTCGGGAGCAGAATTATGTGTAATTAGGTGCGACTTTTGTCTAGTCGTTCTGCGCATGCTTAAAGGTCACGATGACGCAATATTCCAAGATGGCGGACCGCATCTCGCGATTCGACTTGTACTGACACGATTTATTTAACGGGAGCTTTAGAAGAAATGGATATGATGGACGGGCGCATAAAAATGCAAACAATCTCAAAGCTGCAGCATCAAAGTTAATCAAGAAACAAAGACGAGAAAAACTGCTGCCAAAATGCATTGCTGCTTCTGGGAGACGCCGCTACGTCACGGCCGGCCCTTGCCCAATCAGAACGCTTTGCAAAAGTTCAATTATTTCAACTCGAGCGGCGAGTGAATTTTCGCTGGAAACGCTCGCCGCTCAAGATTGAGCGACAGTCGCATAATTACATTGACTTTGTATATAGTCCCATCAAAAATTTCGCGTCGCGTCCGGTGGAAACACAGCGTAACTCGAGCGGCGAGCGTTTCCAGCGAAAATTCGCTTGCCGCTCGAATTGAAATAATTGAACTTTTCAAGCGAATTCGCTTGTTGACGCGCCAGGACAACCTATCAGCATCCTCCTGATAGACCTACTCAAAGGCTTGGAGTGACGTGATGCCACGACGAGGGTTTTTGCATATTCGTACCAGCGATAAAACTCGAGCGTCTAGCGCTGCGCGATTTCTTTTCGCGTTCACCACTTCTGGTGGAAATGCAGTGTTAGACTGGATTGAATCCCCGGTTCTTCTCATGTTTCCCAGCTCATTAATGTAAATCTGAATTGCTTATTTCAGAACAAACCAATTCCAAATTGAAAACACCCGTGTAACCACACTCACTGTGGGCAATCTGGAGTCAGCGGCGAGCGAGGAAGAGAACATGCTGGATGTCTCGGATGAGATGTGGAAAATTTCGCCCTCAGGTTACAGACGCTCATCCCTGAGAGCAGCCAACAAGCCAATTCTGAAATATTTTTAAATGATTTGTTTCAAATGTGATGACTCAAGGAAAGAGCATTTGAACCACATTTGCAAATATTCTGTAGCTAATAAGCAAATACATTCTATTATATTAGGACTTGATTTAATAGACGTACTTCAGGGACATCCAGTTCAGTTCTCTTATGAAATTAGTGCCAGTAATCATCATATGCCCTTGTGGTTAAAGTCATACAGTCAGTCACAGGAGGGCCGAGGCCTTTACAGTAAATGCAGCTTTGCCTTTTATTCTAAACTATTTCTCCTCTCTGCTTTTCACTGTCTGCCATAACATCAGAAGGAACGACACTTCACCGGAACTTTAAACCCACAATAGCAAGAAAGACATTAAAAGCTGGTCAGGACGGTCCTCCTTCGCCTCCTCATCATATAGAACCGCTCGCGTTCTCGTGTTGTTAGGCCGACGATCTTATTTCCACTGAGCAACATGGTAAAATAATTTATTCAGTGCCACGGTAACAATAATAAACACTTGTACTCTTGGTTATATTTAGGAAAATGCATGTTGCTCGAGCAGCTACAGTACATTAGACGGTATATCACTCTGATTGACGTCTGTTCAAAAGATTAGTCTCCATCTCGTCCTCTGTCCGCTATACTCTCACGTATTGCTTTGACTTACTTTCTTGCTGATTGCTATCATCTATGTCTTGAAATGACTGTCTTGTGTTTGGCACAATATAAATAACACTGCACTGAACTGAAAGCTGAATCTTCACCTTTATCCTCAGTTGGGATTAACTGCATTAGGTCTGTGGTATTGATAAACATCGTCACCGTCTATTCAGTTGGCACCATAATGATTCAATCCAGAATATCTGTGAGTGCACATGGCAACAAAAACTGTCCTTTTCACCATCATGTGAACATCTTAGTTTGGTTTTACGTTTGGAAAATCCTTCATATGGAAATCAGTCTTCACCCAGTAGTATCAAGAAAAGGACGACTCAAGTCATTTTGGCTTTCAAAAAAGGAGAAGAATGTAAAATCAGTCCAAATGTCAGAGAAGGTACAGAAATAAATCATATTCCTTTCTCTCTACTGCCAAATATCCCATCAATCTTTCTGCCTTTTTCTCTTTTTATCTGAGTCTGTGCTCGGAAAACAACGGCCTCTTTCATGTAAGCTGTCTGTTCCAGAGAGCCTCAGGCCCTCTGCCTCTTGTTCACACACACTAATTAAATGTTCTGAGAAGTCCTCATGATTGGAAAGTTTGCACCGTCTACTTTCCCTTTTTATCACATTCTTTTTCTCATACAGAAGAAAGAAAAATCAAGTAAAATCTATTTTAGTGAATATCCTTGATGACTTTTCAGAAGTTGTTTTTCTTTTTAATGAGGACACAAAACTTACTTTTATTTAAGGTTTGAGTATTCAGAAGGTAAACTGTAAAATCAGAAACAGGAGGTAAGTTTATTAACTTGTTCTGGAAAAGAATGGCTGACAGCCTTCATTACTTTTAATAAAAAAATAACATTTGGAATTGTCAGAGCAGGAACTTTAAAGTAAGCAGTTTCAATCTCTTTCTATTTGTTTATTAATTTATGCAGGTAAGTTCTTATTTGATTCACAGCAGTCATCCAGATATAATCCAATACAGCCTGCATGGATGTCCATGTGTGTGTTTCCTATGGAAGTCTTGAATCAGCCTGTCTTCGGTCTCTCATATGAAGAACTAAAGGCTTAATTGCTCGACTGGATGCTGATTGAAGAAAAGCCTCAGAGACAAAAAAAAGTTCCTGACCTGAGAGTTCACCTGGATCCATCTGGCTCCGATTTACTCGTGTTACTTTGCGGGACTTTAATCTTCTCCGTTTTTGTCTGCTTGTCCTTGTTTTAAAGAAAGAAACTTCCAATGAGGACATAGCATGAATGAATACAGACCTATGTTTAAATTCAATCTGGAAAATAATAAAGTAATTGGTAAAAACTATTTTGATGACAACATTTGGTTTTTGCAGCGCCGCAGGGTAGAATATTAAGCGTAGCCAACAGTCGGCATAAATGCATGACTAAACAGCGAGGGGCAGCTATGACTGAAGGGCAAAATCGTCATAAAGTCGCACCATGAATGCCACGATTGTCCCTGTCACCATCATCCCCATATTCATCACCGTCATGAGCTTCAGCATCCCAGTCAGACGGGTCGCTGACTTCCTTTCAGCTTCTGTTTCAGCCTCCAGCGTATCTTCGTTCAATTTTTTGCATCATTTCAGCAAATAAATTGTGTTTTTTTTGTTTTTGTTTTGTTTTTTTTTCTGCTCCTGTTGTTCATCTCTTTTCCCTGGGCTGCTCTCAGTCAAGCTGAGGCCGTTGCAGTAGAGATGCGGACACAGCAAACCGCTGAACAATAGGCCATTCATGATGCCCTGCAATGCAATGATGATCCTGCTCTGCCCTCCACCCCCCACCCTGCACCAGCCTCCACAGCTGCACAGGAATGTGGTCCAACAAGTTACCCCCGCCGCCGCCGCCGCCTCTCCTCCCTGCTGCGGCCGCCACCATCTCCACCAACACCACCACCTCACCAGTGCCATCGCAACCCAAGCCCCTCTTCCCCAAATAAGAAAAAAAAAAAAAAAAAAGATGAAGAAGGCAAGAAACTATAGAGGGGGGGAAACTCTGCAGACGGAGCACAAAGAGAGGATTCATGCTCGGTCACATACACTCCCAGAGAAAAAAGAGGGGCACCCATTTAAGTGTGGTGCAGCTGCACTAATTCACTGGATGAAAATGGGTGAAAAAGGAGTGATAGAGGTCAGATAGCAGAATCTTTTTTTATTCATGCCCATGGACGGCGTGTCACTGCATCATCGCCACTTACACAGTCTGCAGGACGGATAAATCAAGAGATAAGTCCAGAAAACACCTGCGGCCATTGATTTCTCCAGTTTGTTCCAGGACTAAAGTGAATTGAGGAGTAAGACTGTGACCCACTTCTGGCTGTCTGGGCAGCGGCTCACCGCTCCATGAACTTTTACAAGATTCAACATAAAGCTTTGCATGATGAGTATGTTACTGAGCCACAGAGCCTGTTTATCATCTAGAACGACGGTAAAATGGTGAAAATGTCTCTATTTTTTTGAGTGAAATCACTCCGCAGGTTTCAGATACCAACAGGCGGAGTCACATGAGCTCCAGTTTTATTGATAGAGCAGTTTAAGAGCGCTGGAATTCCCCCGAGGAAACGCAGGGACCTCAACTCTTTTTGCTGACGCCTTGAGAGGAAATTGTGTTTATAAATTATGGACACTGTTTTTCACTAAATGCAGAAAAAGAGCATGAGAAACGCTGAACTCATAATTTCATTTTGTATTCGCAGCTTCAGCCTCGCAGAAAGGTCATTCGGTTGTTTTGGTTTGGCTTTTTTTGTTTTAAGCCACGGGGCTGGTCTCTGCCATTTCTGACACATAATTTCAGATCATTTTTGTCAAGTTCGTCATCATTTGGAACAAATGACGGCATTCTTTTCAGGTCAAATGTGCCTATTGACACGGGAGTGAATGCTTTCCACCAATTATACAACAGCTTAATGCAGAATGTGACCCAGCATGTGAATATTTGACCGCAGTGCATGCTTTCCTTATCTGCATCCCTCTCTCTCTCTCTCTCTCTCTCTCTCTCTCTCTCTCTCTCTCTAACACTCTTCGCTTCTGTCTGTTTTCCTCTTCCTTGCCTTTTCTCTCCATCCATCACCAGATTTCAGGAATTTCCCTCTGGAAGCCGGTCATGTAGCTGAAGCTTCCTCCATCTTTTCTCATTAGGTATTTTTGTGTCGTTCCTCAACCTGATAACTTAATGTTCCTCCTTAACAAGGTGCCTCACCCTAAAAGAATATTTCCATCACATGACGGCTCAGATTCACATGAATCTGGCATAACCCATGAGAAACCGTGCACCTGAAGACTGACTCTTTGACCCCTTCCCTCGCGGCCGGCGGCCGGGATCTTTGACCTCCCTCCTCGTCATGGGACCGACTGTCCTCCCATCTTCTCCCTGCTCTCCCCCGGGAGCTGCAGGAAGCGCGCTCTTGTGACACGGCGCTCTGTGCAGTCATGGAGAGGCCCATTACAGCGGTCACATGGCAGGTTAGCAGAGACTGATGCGACCATGTGAGCTCTATTTTCTAACAAGCGCCAGCTGCCCCGAGGCTCATGATGGTTTCACACAGGGCCCAGAAAATGTTAGAAAATGCACGCAGGGTTTGGATTCGGGGCTAAATGTGGGTGACTGTTTCCTGATTTATGAGGTTTTTCTTTTTTTTATTGTGTTGCACATGTCAGATCAGAAATGGAAATGAAGAAAAGATTAACTTCCAGGGCCTTGTTTTTGGTTTCAGTTTAAATGCAGGAAATATTTATGTGCTGAGATTCTCAAGAATATGATTTCAAGTAAACTATGGGCTTCAAATAAAGAGTTGACAAAAGTGTCCCTGAGGAGGATTCTTCATGCCTGCTGTAATTACATATACATACAAATAATTAATTTTTTCTTACTTTTTAAGCTAAACTCAGTTGTCCAAAGTAAATTCAAACTACAAATACATTAAAACAAGTGTTTGAATCTTTTAAAAAAGTACACCAAATAATTTATTATTGGTTATTGGTGCTCAGGCCTTTATATAGAATAGAATAGAATAGAATAGAATAGAATAGAATAGAATAGAATAGAAGTGATCACATTTATTCCTTAACTTTCTAAAATCCCTATTTCCTCTGCATTTAGTCAATTAAATCTATTCTCAAGAACTAAAGGTTGAAAACAGAATTAAAGAATTAAAAATTAAAACGATGTCAATTCAAGCATTACAGACACATCTCTGTCTGTGTCCGGTGGCAAAGACCTGCAGGCAAACATTCAGAAAGTGACTTCACCATAAAAATTGGGAACCGCAAAGCCTTTTAATCAGAGGAGAAATCTTTATAGACGAAATTAAATGTATAATACATTGATCCGTTTCAGACGTTACAACAATTTGCGGCCAAAGACAAACTGAAGTTCAACATAATGTCAAAATAAGAGCTTTGGTGACGAATGAATTAATTTCCCTTTGTGTTCCGTTCGTTAAATGTGAAACACGTTCTCTCATAACAGAAGTAATAAAACGAACAGCGGGGTTTTTGTGCGAATCAACGGGACTTCAAGAAAGTCTCTCAACTTTGATTTCGGAGATGAGTTCAAGGCCAGAACCGTCTCTCTCTCTTTTTAAATTACTGCTGGAGTTAAAGACGAAAAAGTTTTGGATTTTCTATTCTTTACATACTGAGTACGGTAGGTTAAAAAAACAGAATTTTATTCAGTGTTCTCGAGATTCTGTTTTTAGAGAAAACAGAACGAAAAAGTCCGGTTTATAAAATGCGCTTCGATTGTCTGCGTTCTGATCACAAAAAGACGGAAACTCCTTCATAAAGATTGCACAATATAAATTGTGTGCCGTGATTTTACTTTTCGCCCGCAGTAGAAATGCATCCAAACTATTTATTTATTTATTTATTTATTAGCTCTGACTTTCTTTAAGCTGTCTGTATTGATAACGTAACAAATCTAGCATGAAGCAAAATCAACACTCAGCCAGAGAAGACAGCAGAGAAACTAAATAATAATAATAATAATAATAATAATAATAATAATAATAATAATAATAATAATAATATATTCTGACGGTGACGATATGTTAAGATGACGCCTGATATAATTGTAAATAAATGCAACATATTACTTAAAAGATTATCTTTTTTGTTGTCGCTTTTTTTATTAAAAAAATTAAACGACCCATTAAATCACCTTTACTAGAACATTTTGTTTTCTTTTATGGAGGACACTCTTACTGAAACCACCTTCCCCTATCAGGTCCGCTCCCTGGGGGCCTCGCACATCCAGCTGCTCTAACCAAAGCTCCTGCGTAAAACCGCAGTCTGATCCTCCAGTCCCTCAGTCTGCTCTGCTCGGGCCCTGGTGTCAAAAAAAGAAATAACTTGGAGAAGAAATGCGCACATTTCAGACACAGGCGCAATCCCCTTACATCGTTCAACATCGACTAAGAACAAAACAAAAACAAAGCAACTCACTTCCGAGCCTCGAGGCCTCACGCAGGATCCCAGTCTTGCCTGTTGGTTAATGGGGTGCGGCATGTCGGTGTCTCCCCCCCCCACCACCATCTCCACCTCCACCTCCACCCATCACCCTCTCATCCCCAGTCACAGCATCTCCGAGGCCTGGATCCAGGTGCTGCAGAGCCTGTTCGGGGGCAGAAAAAGTGTCGGAGCTGGAGGAACTCAGAGATCCAAGCGCGGCCCGTCTGCGGCAGAGTATTTTCTATGTGTGCGCGACCAGTGTCTATGCTCGGACATAAGGGGAGAAAGACGCACACATCGCTCTCTGTTATCATTTTTTTTTTCATGTTTGCAGCACAAAACTGCTTTTTGTTCCCCATTTTTTTTTTCATTGACGAGGGTTAATGGATAGAGGCTTGGGCGTTTGATCACATGGCTACAATTCACCTGAGATGGAGACAAAGAGAGCAAAGAGAGACGGGAGAGGGAGAGGGAGAAAACCGGGAGTCAGGCTCAACATGAGAGGCAACCGGCACACAGGGGTCATTGTTGAAATCATTTTGTGTGTACGTGTGTGCGCGCGTGTATGTGTGTGTGTGTGTGTGTGTGTGTGTGTGTGTGTGTGTGTGTGTGTGTGTGTGTGTGTGTGTGTGTGTGTGTGTGTGTGTGTGTGTGTGTCCGTCCGGGTGCGCATCAGATGCTCCTCTCATCTTTCCCACCACTCCATGCTTTAAAATCACAGCGTGGACAAATCGTCCATCCGTCCATGCACATAAAGGTCGGAAAGCGATTAAAACAGTCAAGATAAATAAATTATCCTCTGATTCATATGACAAACTTGGGCTTTGATTTGTTGTGAGTCATGTTTTTATTTTTTTGGAGCTCGTGCGTTCACTTTATCAGTTTTCATTCAACAAGTAATAATGATGGATTAATTGTGACTAAAACCCAATTACGATTCAATGTTCATTCATTCATGATGTATTAAAAAAAAAAACCTTCAAACGACTTCCTGAAAATGTGATTTATAAAGCTCTAAACGCATTTAAGTTTTCTGTGAGACTAATTTATGAAGCTTTAATGCCAGATCTTTTTAGAGGCCGTGAATCTGAATCCCCATCTAAGTTTTTCTTTTTTTTTAAATGTTTCAAATGGCACCACGTTTAAGTCTGATGAGTTTTATAGGAGGCACACATCCGGTACCGGAAGAAATAGCGTTAATTCAGAGTTGAACTTTACAATTCGTGTGCGATTTTTATGTATTTTTTTTTCAGGAATGTAACCACAGAGGGCAATAACTCCCCTCGCGATTGTTTATTTGTTTGATATAACATGTCAACACGTCTCAACAAAGCTGGCCTTCTCCTGCCTCTAAATGGACGCACTGTAGAGTCATTTAAGCCACTCCGAGGTAAAACTCTCACCTCTTCTCCGCTGGAAAACGTTGCAGTGACGGACGGACGGACAATAACAGTGCGCCGCTCCGGGCCAATCAGAGGGCGGCGGGGTAATTGAAGGACCAATAGGAGCGCTGCTTTTGGCCGAAGGGGCGGGGCTGACGGTGTGCTGGAATGCTGCCTCTCTGGGAATGTTTTCCACTTTCAATCACTTTTTTTTTTCGCTCAGTCCTTCTCACAAGGCGCTCTTTAAGCCCCGGTGTTGCCACACAGAGCAGCCATTCATCGGCTCTACAGTCAGCCACACACACTCCTATGCTGAACCACTGGGCATCTAAATTGGTAAGTTATGTAATTTTACCTATAAAACAAAATTTCTTATAGAAATCGGAATATTTCGTATTGATATTTCGCTGCGTCTATAACATGTGTCTCGAATTACTTTAATAAATCAGGCATTATTTTAATTGAAGTTTGTGCCTTCCAAAATATGTCATCGACGGATTACATCTTTTCCGGATGTTGCTTCTATAACAAACATAAAAATTACATCCATGGTGTAGATGAACTTTTGACTGTAATATGGTCACACGCGATGCGCTTTGCGGTTGATTTGCGTAAATTTGGAATGGCCCGTTATTTACACAATTACGTTCAAATATTTTTAAAGAATATTTTTTCTCTAAGTGTGTGTTTTCCTGAGTGGTTTTTGTTGTGTGTGTGATTTTTAGATTTAGCTGCTATATCTGAGGAGGATTTCCATCCGGCGGTGGAGACAGTTTGGACACTTTTACGCAGCATGGCTCTGGCTGAGAAGAACCAGCAATAACCGGAACAGTTGGAGACCGCAGACTTTGATTAAAATAACTTTGGACTATCTCATAATAACATCGCATTTGAGGGCTATCTTGTCATCTTAGTTAAACTTTGGGAAAGAAGAAGAAGATAAAACAGAAAATGTCCGGTGAGGAGCACAGCCTGTCTGAGGCGGAGCTGAGTCCCGGAGGGTCAGACGATGTCCACTCATTGTCACCGACCCAGGCCGGAGCGCCGCCCGGTCAGGACTCCCCTCTGACCGGGCCGCCGCCGCAGCTCACCGCGCTGTGCGTGGCGGAGGGCGACGACCGGAGTCGGAGCGGAGCCAAATCGGAGGAGGAGGACGACCGCTTCCCGATCGGCATCAGGGAGGCGGTGAGCCAGGTGCTGGATGGATATGACTGGACACTTGTGCCCATGCCGGTGCGCGTAAACAACGGAAATAAAGCGAAACCGCACGTCAAAAGGCCCATGAACGCCTTCATGGTGTGGGCGCAGGCGGCGAGGAGGAAGCTGGCCGACCAGTACCCCCACCTGCACAACGCGGAGCTCAGCAAGACCCTGGGGAAACTGTGGAGGTTTGTATGAGGAGGGGGTCCCACTGGGCAGCAGCGGGACGTAAAGCGACACGTTTCCTCCACGCTCGTGCGTAAAGGTTAAAATGTAACATTTTGACAAATTCTCAGCTCAAAGTGATGTTAAAAATTGAACACATCTCATCAAACAATTATCATGATGATTTTCTTTATTGTATTGCTTCAAGAAAAGGAAAAAAAAAAGATTAAATCACCAAAATGACAAATCACTCCCAAATTGATCCATTGCGCACGACATCAGTTGGAAACGCATATCCGAATTTCCAAACATATTCTCAGAAAATAATTTTCCAATCAACCCCGAGGGTAAATAAGACTAAACCAGTCCGTTTTTCTCCCCCAGGCTGCTGAACGAAAACGACAAGAGGCCATTCATCGAGGAGGCGGAGAGGCTGAGGAAACAGCACAAGAAGGACTACCCGGAGTACAAGTACCAGCCCCGGAGACGCAAAAACGGCAAGCTGACGCCTGCCAGCGAGTCCGACAGTCAGGGGGAAGGGGAGGCCAGCCACTCCCAGTCACACTACAAGACCCTGCATCTGGAACACAACGGAGGGGCAGGCTCTCCCCTGAGCGACCTGCACCACCACCACCACCATCACCACCATCCTGCTGGTAGGTGGCTCACGTGCTTCCGTTTTCCACTCAGTGGGGAAATAGGTTTTCAAGCATCTCATGTAATTTGATCAAGAAAAAAAAAAGGCAACATATGAAAGACAGTTAGGTTTTAAAGTTCACTTGAAAATGTTGTTGACTCTTCTTTCATTTCTAGGTCAGGGTCACAGCCCGCCCACACCCCCCACCACCCCAAAGACAGAGCTCCAGTCTGGGAAGCTGTCAGATGCCAAGAGGGAGGGGGGAGCCGGAGCGGCTGGGGGATCAGGGGGGTCCAGGGGAGCCCTCGGAGTGGGGGCCGATGGGGCGTCTGGGGGCCCGTCATCGAGCGCTAAACCCCACATCGACTTTGGTACTATGGACATCGGTGAGATCAGCCACGAGGTGATGTCCAACATCGAGCCGTTTGACGTGAACGAGTTTGACCAGTACCTGCCCCCGAACGGCCACCCTCAGAGCGGCGCCGGGGCCCCGACGGCGGGGTCCTCGGCCTCGTCCTACGCGTACGCGCTCGCCGCGGCCAGCGGCCACTCGGCCTGGCTCTCCAAGCAGCAGCAGCAGCAGCCTCAGGCCTCGCCGTCTTCGTCCGACCCCTCCAAGGCTCAGGTGAAGATCGAGTCGGCGTCCGCCAGCCACTACGCCGAGGCCTCCTCCTCTCCCTCCTCAGGCACCCATGTCACCTACACCCCGCTCAGCCTGCCTCACTACGGCTCCGCCTTCCCCTCGCTGGCCTCCAGGGCTCAGTTTGAGTACGGAGAGCACCAGGCCCCCGGGGCGTACTATGCCCACTCCAGCCAGGCCCCGGGGCTGTACTCAGCCTTCTCCTACATGGGTCCCACACAGAGGCCTCTGTACACCACCATCGGAGACCCCTCCAGCGTGGCCCCCTCTCACAGCCCCACACACTGGGAGCAGCCTGTTTACACCACACTCACAAGACCCTGAGGGAGACCAGCTGAGCAGAGGAAATATGGGAAGCGTGTGAGTGGATCAGTGTGTCTGTGTGTGCGAAAAAATGCAAGCATGTAATTGTTTGTGTGTATGTGTGCGTGACTGGGTGTGCATGTGTGTGTGTGTGTGGGTGTGCCCGTGCCATATTGACATTATTTTAGAGGTTTTTACAATTTTTTTTTTTTATTTTTTTTTTTTAGCCAATATAATGCGAGATGCATCCACGGGGCCTGATACAGTTAGAAAAACTGCCACAAACACACACACACACACACACACACACAGTATAGAGTGTGACTTTTCAACAGCCAATCATAAATAAGAAAAACCTTAACAAACGTGTGCCATCATAAATTTGCGTACGCAGACGAGTGCGGACAAATGGACGTCAGATTGATGAGTGACCGATCGGACTCAGAAGTGATGGGTTTAGACTGACATAATCAGTTTTTATTAACCAAACTAAAGGATGTTTTCTGTTATTTTATATGAGTAGTAAGTTTATTGTCATTGTCGATATCTAGGGTGTAACTTTATTGTGACTGTTTGATATTACGTGTATACATCAGCACCACTGCTTTGGGAAAAAGCATGTTTTATTTCACTAAGATAGGGTTGTTGTTTTCATGGCCAGCAAAAAGAATAGTTGCGTCTTTTTTTTTTCTTGATGTAGATAGCTGTGTGTATCTCTGTCCTTTCTTTACAGTGACTTCAGTGAATTTAATAATGAAGCTTTTTAAGGGGAAAAATAGGAAAAAGACAGGGAAAGAGAGCTTTTAGAGACGCATTTCAACTCAGTCTTGGACATTTACCTCAATATTATTCATTTTGTGCCAATAGAAAAGGAGAAATATGACCCTGGGTGGCTGATCAGCTTAATTAAATTATTACAGAGCGTTCACTCTGTTCTGTTCTTGCATTTCGAGTGCCTAACCGTTTGCTGATTTACTTTTGATATACCAGTAAATGAGTTAAAATCTATAAGTTCAAAGTCTCAAACAAATCTCTTGAGATAATTGGCCAGCTTTGGGTTCTACTTAAGGATTAGAATCACATGTACGGCCGTTTTACGCCACATGTAGGCCTGAACCATGTTTTCCTCTTTACAGTTTCTTCCTATGTTTGCGTCTATACAGCCCTCTTCCTCTTCACCAATGTGAATAATGGTCATTACCACGGCGTTGCCTTCACCACGTGACACATACTTTATCATTTTATACTGACCCTTTTACCATGTAGTTATTATTTTTATGTAAGTAATAATGTGTCGTGTGTCACACTTTTGCTTCTTCCATTTTGTATAATTCTGGATAGTTTTGGAAAGTGTTTGCTATACATTCACTTGAGTATTTTGCTTCCTTACAAGAAAAGCAATGTTGAAATATTATTGTTGTCATCTATTAAATCAATTTATTTATAAAAAAAAAAAAAAAATCATGCTGTGTTGGACTTATTTCATGCAACAGTGACGCAGTTAGTAAGCGAAGGGTGAAAAATAAATTAAAACCGTACTGCTGACGTGTGAACTGTAATAACACAATCAGAGCGCCACCAACCTAAGCTGTTTAGTGTGTTTGTGTGTGTGGTAGGCTAAAATTGACTACTAATTCCCCACATTTAATCGGCTGGGGACTGCGTGTTACTGAGAAAGACAAAGAGAGCCATTCAGTACGGCCGACGGACAGAAACAGAAAGAAGGGGTGGGTGTAAAGAGCCAGAGGCAAGGCCAATTTCAGCTCAGCAACCAGTGTACACTTGGACTTTTGTACATGGCTTTCCTTTCACGCTGCCTTCTCCTCTCCACCTGAGGCTCCCTCCCTGCCTCCACATTCAGCTGCAGTTTAAACCCTTTTCTGAGGGCATCCAAAACAAAAATGTCAAGCTCATGACTGGCATTGTGTTTGAGGGAGAGCCTGACAAACAGGGTAACACACGCAACGAAAATCACAGATAACAATCTGAAAAAAAGGAATCATCTGTAAAATTATTGGGAGTGGATGAAGAAAGGTTGCCAAAACATTCAATTAAAAATATTTTGAGAAAGTTGGAGGCATTACGATGAACTTGATTAAATCCAAATGATTCATTCAAGTGGCCCTGATAAAATCATGCAATGGTCGATGAGCATAAAATAAAATACTCAAACTGTGTTTCATTAGTTTGAACTGCCTCCAGGCCATTATACAAACTGAGAAACAAACACATTGTTCAAAAGCTTCAGAAGTCTGTTCATGATACAAGAGCTCAGGCAGAAAGTTTGAATTAAAAAAAGGTGGTCACTTTCATTTTTGTTTCTGGGAGAGAGGTCAGAAAGATCTGAATTTATGAATATATTCATACTTAAGGTTGTAGCTGGTGGGCCACCATAACGTAAGGTGTGTGTAATATTTCACCTCCATCACATGAGCAACATGCTTGGCCTGACTATTAAAGTTTCCATAATAACATACAGCAAAATACCACTGCGATCTACAAGCTCAAATGTGACTGAACTCATAAAACAGAATAAAAAAGTATACGGGTATATGGGCACCAGCTTAAATAGGAAAATACACACTGGTTTTACACTGTGTGTGAATGTTATATTCTGCTGTAGTTGGTGGTAACTGCAGCATCAAAAGTACCCTGGTAGATTTTCATTACCTTACAGGCTCACCCAGTAAACCAACATGAGCTCGGCAATATAATTATGCTTGCTGTAATTTGTTTAACCTCCCAATAAGAACTAAATATATATTCTTTATCTAAAACCCTGCAACTGCTGAACCTGTTCCACGTACAATCTTATGACTGCATTTTTTCTTTATTGCATCAGCATAAGATTTAGTTCTGAACTACATTCAATAAAATATTTGTTTTTTTTGACATAATTTCATCTCTCAAATTGCACAGCACAGTGATGTCCAGCCATCCATCCATCCACTTTTTACAACTTTTGGTCGAGGAGAGTCAATAAAGCACATTTTGGTTAAAGGCAGGAATTGCTGCGGTGAGGTCACCAGTCCATTACAGGGCAAATAGTTTAAATGACATCTTTCTGAGAATCTCGCGAAGCCAAACGTTATTACCTGAATTTATTGGGGACCTTCTGCAATGAATTACATCAGATTGTTCATGTTGAACCGACTCGGAGTTCAGAGTATGTCTCAGTGTTACCCTGCAGCTCCGCTGGAGGCGCTGCGGCGCATCGAAGGACCGATAGAACGACAAAACGAAGAAGAAGCCCGTGACGTCAGCACAGGGCGCCAAATGCGCGAGACAGAAGAAGTGGTGGAATATTGAGCGGAGCCGCTTTAAAGTCAGAAGCAGGTCAGAAATAACTTTATTCACATAAATCTAGACATCTCCTGCCTCTCTGCCTTGACTAATCAGAGAAGCCAAAATATATTAGCGTCTGCAAGCCTTCTGTTGGATTGGTGTGAAGTTTATAGCTTTTAGCTAAAGGCAGAATGTTTACAAATTAACGACGGAGATAAAACACGTTTCTGTCCGCTGAGCAATTAATTAACGGTCCCTGTTGAATATCCCTGCGGCTGTCGGGAAGAATTATAACTCTCAGAGATTACAGATTAAGGCGTAGACGTTGTGGATTGAGCGCGTGTCCTTCCTTGCAGCAGTCATGGACCTCGGCTCGTTCGAGGCGGATAACTCCTCCAGCTGCCGGCTGGCCTCCCACATCCCCGAGGTGTGCCGGACCGAGGACTGCTGCCTGGGCATCGACGAGGCGGGCAGGGGGCCCGTGCTGGGTACGCAGCCTCATGAATTACTGCTGTGTATCAGCAATCAGCAAGTGTTGCAGAACTGCATCTTCCACCGGCACAAAACAAGAGAGATCCACTCAAATCAGATATATATGACTGTACAGATGCCATGCATTGGTTCAGTTATTGTTGTTATTATTGTTTGTGATGCAGGTCCCATGGTGTATGGAATATGTTTCTGTCCAATTTCCAAAAAGGAAGATCTGAAGGACTTGAAAGTGGCAGGTAATCCTCTTTCTGATTGAACCTCTGCCATAGGCTCAAAATCAGCCTTTAGAATACAGATACATATGGTCAGCGTGTGCCATTGCCTCTTGAATGATGTTATTCTAGGAGCAGGTCGTAACAGATTTTGTAGTTGTTCCTCACTGCTTATTTGTCATCATGATAGAAGAAAATGTGATTAACTGACATCTCTATACGAATTCCACAGTGTAATAATGTCCCAGCACAAAAAAATACACATTGCTGTAAATCCAATTTTTCATTGGATTCTCAGATCTGCATCTAATCCCCCAGATTCAAAGACTCTGACTGAGACTGAAAGAGAAAATCTTTTCCAAAAATTGGATGAGGCCAAAAGTTACATCGGCTGGGCTCTGCAAATCCTCTCGCCGAACACCATCTCTACCAGCATGCTGCAGAGGTACCCGACGCTCTGAGCGCATATCGTTCATTGCTTCAAAACACACTCTAACTTATTCTGTGTTTTTTTTTTCTTTAGGACAAAATACAACCTGAATGCTCTTTCCCACGATACTGCCATTGGTCTGGTACAGTATGCCTTGGACAGTGGCGTACAACTGAAGGAGGTATGTGATCTAGTCGCAACATGATCTGTCATTGTCAAGAGATTATTTATACAGTTTCTTTATAGAATGTTCAGTCCATTAATGTAATAAATAACTTGATTTTATATTTTTTGTGTTTAATGAACCCGATGCCTTTTTTTTTTCCATTCATTCTTCATTGGATGCTTTCTCCTTTTGTCTCCACCTGTCCTGTCTATCCGTCTGCGTTCCTGACCATGCAGGTTTTTGTGGACACAGTGGGCCCAGCAGAGAAGTATGAGGAAAAGCTCTCCCAGCTGTTTCCGGGTATTGAGGTGACTGTGAGGCCAAAAGCTGACTCCCTCTTCCCTGTCGTCAGTGCAGCCAGTATCTGTGCTAAGGTAAGTGGCCATGTGTGTATCAGTGTACACCTGTCAGGTTGTCATGATGGTTTCGGGTCACCGAGGTGACGCTGAAAAGCTCGACGTCTATTTTGTTCGTATTATCGTCTTGATATTTCAGGTTGCCAGGGACCGTGTGGTCAAAGACTGGAAGTTTGCTGAGGACCTGGGAGAGGTGGACACAGACTACGGGTCAGGATACCCTAATGGTAATACACAGCTGTTTCAGTCCTCCCAAAGCAACATCCTGGAATGATCTGTGCACAAAAAGCATGTAATTAAGACTCAGTTAAATTCTGTATGCCTCACGATGCTATCTAAATATGACTTCTGACTTCTTGGTCCTGGAGGGCTGCAGCTCTTCAGAGTTTCACAGTGGAGCTTCATGATGACACATTCTTTGAAAATAAGTGTGGTGGATCGAGAAAGAGTTAGAGCATTGACATGCCCAATAAAAATAACATCATTATCTAAATCCTGGAGCTGAAGATTTTGTTGATATTTCTCCCCAATATTCCAGTGTCTGAACTATTTAATCTGATTTGAATTTATTCTTTTAAATCCGTGCATGTGTAAATAAGGAATTAAAGAAAATGGGACGGGAGTGGTTGAAAAAAACAACAAATGTAAGATGCAACAGTGGAAAATCAGTGTAGAGCCACTTCTGGAGTGGAGGAGACTCAAATTTTATGTCAACTACAATGAAAACTACCCTTAAGGCTGTGCTCAGTCAATGGCACTATGTTTGGGAAACAATGGGAAATTTGACTCTTACTTCACTATTTGCAAATGAAATCCAATAATTGACTGAAACATTTCCAAAACAGATGCAAACCTCCTCAGATTATTCCTCCTAGTTGTCAAACATCCTCTTTTATATCATCGTGGATTCATACCTTGGCTAGATGTGACGTAACAGCTGTATGTGTACGACGCGACAGTGACGCCTGCTTCTTCCTGTTTCCAGACCCCAAGACCAAAGCCTGGCTGCTGAAGTACATGGATCCCGTGTTTGGTTACCCTCAGTTTGTTCGATTCAGCTGGAGCACCGCACAGACTCTGATGGACAGCAAGGCAGCGACCGTTCATTGGTAAAGAGCCTCTGTGCTGCAGTCCTGGAATGGATGCAATTAAAGGGTTGATTTAAGGCACTGGGGACATTATTTTGCCCTTAAACATGATTTACAGTCGACCGTGAGCTCCAGGGGAAACTGCTCCATGGAAATTAGTGACAGCAGGTTTTGGGCTGAGAATTTTTTCATTAAAATTTCTTTAATAGCAAGAATATGGTTTTCAGTTTCAAACAGAATTCAAAAGAACAGAAAACGTCACAAAGTGTGTTTAATTTAGTGTGTGTGTCTCGCCTGCATCAGTGTGTGAAAACCGCAGGTCCTTTGATTTCCAGTTTACGCGTGGTGCCAGTGCAAATTGTCTGACCCGAGGGGACGGGCCTTAACCACAGTGTGAAAACCCGTCTGGAGTTGTTAAATCTTCTCCTCAGGGACGACGACGACGAGGAGACGGGGGAGAAGGCGGCTCAGCGACAGAACAACCGGTCCATGCTGTCCTACTTCAGCGCGTCCGCTGGAGGTAAAGACCACAATCCAACCCGCAAGACGCACCGCTTCTTCACTGAGCGGCGGCTGAAGAGCCTCAACACACTGTGAAGACTCACCAAAGGACACACAGCTCATGGGAGCTCTCTTTTTTCACTCTGTGGTGTCACTATAAATCCCTCAACCATCACTGACATTGTTTTTGTATGAACAAATGTAAAGTCAGATCATAATCTTCTTTTATTTGTACTCATTGTTCTTGTTTTTTTGATACATAAAAACTTCGCTTAAAGCTGGTTCTTTGCATTCCTACAATCCATATTTTTAAAGTCCTGCTGCAGTGTTTTTTTCGCCTCTGTCACTCATGGTTTCGTCACCAGCTTGTTTTATTAGTTTTCCTGCTGCAAAGCACCTGTTCAGAGCTGAAAAGTGAGAAAATGTCTTCTTGACTGTAGGAGAGGGAGAACACTCCAATGTGTAGTTTTGCCAGTTAGAAAGGTAATACTGCCCTCTAGTGGCGACATTATAAAAAGACTGATCATTTGAGTTTTCCATATTTTCATCATAATTTGGAAAATAAATTGGTCTTTAAACACTGAAATCCTTTAATTTGTCCAAATATTCACAATAAGTTCTTAATCCCTACAAATTTATCAGTCAGTGTTTAAAGGAGGATCCATAACTGTTTTATACCAGGAAAATATAACAGTGTGTTTATCATAGAAGCTGTGAATCAGTTAATCTGGAATGAAAATCACCCTTTTTTCCACCAGGATCCCGTTCACGCAGTTCAACTTTTGAAAAATCAATTTTAAAAAGGTAGATCAATACTGCTCATCATCACATACAAAAGCCGTTAAAAATAATTTATTAGGAACTCTCATACCAAGTAAAAGACATTTTGTTCAGGCTGATTCATTAAATGGAAATGTCTTGGTTTGTGTTCTTCTGAGTTTAAAATAGGATGGAGACTCATCTTTGATGTTCAGTCAGATTTGAGCCGAACTGAGTTTGTTTTTCCGCTCAGTGTATTTTTAGTTTTTAAGAGATGGCTTGGCTCAAAAAAAAAAAGAAAGAAAGAAAAAAGGAAAACAATGTCTCATTACAAACAGCTTCACTAACTAATTTAACAATCATGTTATGTAACTTAATCAAAAGACAGTGCAACTCCTTAACAATGAATTTAAATGTAAAAAAAATAAACATTTAGTTTTTTTTCTATGCTGAGTCCAGACTTGTTCTTAAAAACATTTATTTGTAAATTAAATTTACACACTGAAAGTAATTTCCTTGGGCAGTAGGTGGCACACTGTGTCTACACACAAAACAGAAGGATCTTTGGGCACAATGTGAGCAATCACTAAAATCCTTCACTTGTGCAGTTTGATCGTAACATTGTTCAAATCTGAGGTGTAAATATTACTAATACACACTCCTAAAAAGCATGTCTGACGATATAAACAGCTGTCTCTTTCTTCATTTGTAAGATTTCAGATACCTGATGAGATCAGTGATGAATGACTTTAGACGTCAGCAGAAACTCTGAACCAAATCATTTTTTACACTCTTAGCTGCAGTATTACACATTAAACAAAGTGAACACAGATATTGTAATAAAACTATTGTGAAGGGTGAATCCGCAGGAAGCTTGATGGTGTCGCTGGGCTCTGGATTAATCCAACAAACTGTTCAGACGGATGAAATCACAGCAGCTCTTCTCTAGTAAATCTCTCTGTCTCTTGATGGGCTTCATCTTCTTCAGGCTGACGCACTTCACACAAAACTTTATCACAGGAACACAAAAGGTCTTCATAAAAATATATATTTCCCATTGCTTTGCTATAAGGGTTCCCTGCTCGTTCCCCCTGCTGCTAGTCGTCGTTGGGTTTGTGTCTGGCCTCCTGGATCTTCTTCCCACAGTTCATCGCTAGAGTGGAGACGGCGAACGATGACAGGATGATGATGGAGGTTCCCACAAAGTGAGAGGAGGCGCCTCTGGGGGCGGCTCGCAGGGCTTTCCTGGGGAAGCTCTCGGCGTTGAGGGCGGCGGTGGCGGTCATCGTCTGGGCCGCGGGCTCCATGGTCGTAGCTGGTGCCGTGATGTCCGAGAGCTGGAGGCAGAAGGTCAGCGGGTCCCTGGAGGTCCTGTGTCCGCCGGAGAGTCCGCAGGAAGTGTCAGGATCTCTCTGCAATGACCAGCAGGTCTCGCTTGATCTGTTGCGTCCGGTCTGATACGCGTCTCTACTCCTTCTTAGAGGTCCATTTATAACCTTCCCAGCCTTTTGAGCTAATTCCTCCCAGTAGCCCAGTGTCCGACTGCGTCAGTGGGATTAAAATAGAGCGTCCACGCCTTGGTAAGACTGGGGTGGTGATCTGTTTCAGCTTAAGACCGTCTAATCTAATGCTATTAGATCACTCTGGCACTGTTACACGGTGAATGACTGGACTTGTTTATGGGAAAGAGGCTTGTTGACCTTGCCCTGTAGTCATATAATTAGCAAAAGGTCTCAAACAGCGATGACACTAAGACACTTGTAGCTGTCCAGGGATTTCTGTCGGACCTCCTAGTTTCTCTGGCAAAACGCTTCAAGTGTATCTCGACACCTGCCACTTTGGGTAATGTCACAAACTGACAGAAAGCACATGTTGAAGAAGAAACTATCTGCCAAACCATGGCAGGTGTTCACAAACAGCATTCGGGAGAAATAACCAAGTGTCTCCAGACAAAAGGAAACTAAGTGCTCAGGAGGGGAAGCAGATTAGGACGCACCAACGTTTGGCTGCATGTCTGTTTTTCCATTGATTAGCGGCTGTGGCTGCAGCCAGGATGAGTCACCACAGACAGGCCAACCAGGGCTGCCACATTTTTTCTGAGCACGCACTGTTTGTTCTTCTTGTGAAGATAAGGCGGTGTACAGCTTGAAAAGATCATTAAAAGATCCAGATTAGTTTGGCGAGGAGAGTACGTGTGATCGGGAATCTGCAGGATGACTGCACGGATTGACCTTTAAGTTTTAATTAACATCCTGTGAATCCAGTCTACCGAAGCTGAATTAGGATGAAATATCCACCGAGGAGGACATCACTCATCGATACATCACACTGATGTTTGCACACCCGATTTATCTTAGTCTACCGTCTTCAAAATCAACATTATTTTTGCTATTTGAAAGTTTGTGTGATCATCTGCAAATTGTTTAAGATAGAAGATAAAATATTGTGAATAATATTCGACAGACAGGAGGATTTTCTGCAGCGTCCTTGTCAGGAAACGACAGCACGTCCAATGAATCGATTACACGTCTTCTAAAATGTGGCACTTTGTTGCTGGACTGAAATGAAGAAAGTAACATAGCAGGAAAATAGCCTTGCATGCAGAGAAAACTCATTTGTTTATACACTTGTCATAAACCAAAGCAACATCAGGAAGGTGTTTGATATGATCCTTCCATCTCATCTGTAGCGGAGCCAGAGTGGGGGCAAGGGGGCGGTCGCCCCAGGGCCCACAAGGTCATAGGGCCCCGTTTCATGTGATGTGTTCACATTTAATCGGAAATAAATTATTATGATAAAATGTGCAGTGTGTGCGAGAAGGTATACGCATATGAGTGTGGGCTCCAATTTGCCAATTCTTACATTACGGCTGTCCGTGAATGCATCAGAGCTGTAAGCCAGCGCTGATTGGCTGTGCGGCATGAACGAGTTTTTTCTTTTGCACTTGATCTGAACTCTTTGGAGGGAAGTTAAACAATATGCTAAACACTATGCTAGCCGCTAGCAGTACTACCCAAAACCTAACATCGGAACCACTGGTGAGTCAGTGAAACCTTCAAAAATATTATCTTAATGAGAATGCTGTGGTCTTAAACACCTGGCTATTTGAATGTACCTTGTGTTGCTCTCAACTACAAGAGACCGCCGAGTCTATTTTTTTTCTAATATACGTGAATTCCAAAAGATACAGATAGCTGTGTCTATATCTGTCTGAATAGATTGTGTCATTTTAGACCAGCTGTGTTCATTTTATATTTAAGCTGTATCAAAGATGGTACAGATGTAGCCCGTGACCTTTTAATGTGAGCTTTCAGCACCATGGACAGCGGACGCTCTGAGATTGACACCATAGATCGTTAATATGAATGGATAGAGTTTTCGTGACGTCACCCATAGCGTTCCGTTCCCAAATGCTGTTCTGCAGACTTCAGTGAGTCCAGCAGGACGTCTCCATAATCGAACATTTGAAACCGGATGTAAATGGGATTGGCCCAGCCTGTCACGTGACCGCATCACGAGGACAGAGGAGGCTCTGTGATAGGGCGATTATGCAAAACTTTAACTCGTAATATAAAATCAACAGATGATTTATCTGAAAATCAGAGTCTGGTGAAGCCAGCACGGTTGTAGAAACTAGTGATAGAGACCCAAACCTGGCGCTTTATATGTTTATTTTCACTCAGAAAATCGGCGTTTTTGAATGGGTTCCAATTAGACCGGGGCTCTTTTTGAAACCAGCATCATCGCCCCCTGCTGGAATTTCCCCGGAATTACAGCTTTTTGCACTTCCGCATTATCTTCATGTTTTATGAGCGGAGGTTGGCGCTTGATTGACACCTGTCAGGCTGCATTTGTCTGTATGTGTGTGTGCGTGCATATGTGTATTTGTTCTTCAGAACAAGTTTGTGAACTGGTTTGTGACTTTATTCTGCTTTCTGAGGCATATAGGTTTTCTTGGCTCAATAAAAGTGAGCATTATTGTGTTGTTTGATGGTAGGATGAGGTATTGTTTGAATGGTAAAATTACTGTCATAAGGGCCCGTCGAAAATGCTCCGCCCCCTCTGTACTGAGACCCACGCTCCGCCTCTGCATCTCATCTATAAAACATCCCATCAGCAGTGTCTTGTGTGCTGTTTTCAGCACCAAGGTCAGTGTCATGACCCTAGTTAAAGCGGTCCGCAGGTCTCTCTTAATCCCTGCAGCTGTCACACACAGCCCCAGTTTCTTTTCACGGCATCCTTTCTGCTAATTGGATTGCACTGCTTCCTTTCCACGACTGACACAGAAAGCTTTTATGAATGAACACGATGCAGACCGACAATGAGTCAGAGATCGAGGAAGGGAAGACATTGTTACATAACTTGAAAAGCGCGACGTCTCCTTCTCTCATATGTATGAACAAACTGTCTATAATTACATGAACAGCCTCATAAAAGACCCATGTCTGCTGTCCTGCAGTTTGAGAGCTCGATCCTAATGCATTATTCTTTAAATATTGTAAAATTACCTGCATTTTAAGGGAGATATCATTAAATATGTGCATGCAGCTCCCATCCTTCACTCAGTCATCTGGTTCAATTTGGCCCTCTGCTACAGATGATGAATTTGTGGCCCTCATGATCAGGCTGCAAATCTCTGAGCATAAAAAGCCACGTCGTTATTTTTTTATAGGCTCCATTCTGCATGGGTATGAATCCAGCGCTACATTTTTAATCGATGTTTCTGCGACAGTCATTAAATCTCTGCTGGAAATCCCATAATGCTCTGTGTATTCCCACAGCAGCCCGAACAGTTTGATTTAAAGCTGCTCCTTCTCTGTGAATCCGCAGCGTGATCGGTAGCCACGGTATCCTCGTTCTCCATGGACGCTGCTGTACATCAAACTTAGATTAAATGATCTCTGTTGGGCTGCCTCAGGAGGTCTGGCATTTTCACCGGGCTCACTCAACATATGGTGGCTCCTCTTAATTGGACTAGCTGATCCTGACCACATGGTGTCCCTATTGCCTCAAAATCATCAGCAGATTTCTTTTCCCCATGGCTTGTCTAGATGATTTAGTTCTCAGAGTTTTTTTATTTTTTATTTTACATTATTAATGATTTAGTTCATTTTTTTAAGTCCTCTACAGAGATGTGTTTTTTTTTTCTCTCCTATAAAGACAAAACCAGCAGCAGTTTTCAGTGACAGCTCAGGGGCCAGCAACAATGATATCACAACCGTCTCACAAGCAGATGTCATAATACTCAGTCACAAACATAAAGTCACTGGTGGATTTAAGAGAATAAAACAGAGTGTCTCATCATGCTGCTGCCTGTCAGGGCCGGGATATATAAGGCAACAACTGAACTTAGCTCTCGAGGTGCATGTGGTGGAGGCAAAAGAAAATGAGCAGGTTGGGGGACAAATTGTGATGGAGAGATGACTGACAGAGAGCAGCAGGCCGAAAGGTGTAAATACACAGTGTTTCATCGGGGATTGTGTGACTGCAGACAGGCCAGAGTCCTCATTGTGACAAATGTCCGTCATTAAAATCACTCACAATCACATGTGAGTTTGAGAACCTTCATCACAGAGGATGGAGCATGTTATTGGCCAGGAAGGCAGTGTGATGCTTTGAATGATCCTTTCACTATAATCTTTAGTCCTGTGTGATATTTAAATGTTATCCCAACACGTAAAACCTTTCTGGACACTGCAGCAGGCCATGGACAGGACTGCCATGGCATTAGTATTCGCTGATGGCTGAGGAGTCTTTCACCACGATCTGCCCTTTTCGACTCAAAAAAAAAAAAAAAAAAAACTGTTTAGAGATGTCTGAGGAACATTTCAACTAACTGAGCATGCAGCCTCACAATTTCCAAGATCTTGATCCGACTGAGTGTTTGATATGAGTACTGGATGAACATGGCGGATCTCTGCACGGTCTCTGCACGTTTGACTTTATCAACTACAGGCTAAGTCTAATGTGTGAAGTACATGACCCAACAGGTTCTGGGAGCTCTTTCAGCAGACCTCCACAGCAATAATCCCTTGTTTTCGCGCCATTCTGAGTGGGCAGGGAGGGAGAAAGAAAGAACTCTTGGCTCAAATATTCTGGAGTCAATGGATTTCATTGTGATGCGAATCAGAATCCAATGAAAATCTGAGCCGGTTGAAGTGTTACTTTCTGTGTATGTGTTTGCAATAAACTTATGTCACAGATATTGTGAACTTATGAGCCCCAAACTTTATCTTCAGCCAACACACGTGTCTGGACATGTTTCATCAATATGTTGTTTTTCATGTTGTAATCATTTAAGTTATGTTTTCTGCCACGTTTTATGGGAAACCCCGTTGACAGCGTCCCACATTGTGGATGATAAAGTTTTTCAATATTTCATAACGGGACCAGAAAAAAAAAAAAATTCAAGTTGCACACATTATCTTTACCTCTTGCCAGCTTTGCGGGTTTATGTATGTATGATGATTCACCCCAGAGATTGTGGATTGTATGGTGTTTTATTTAGAGAAGCTTCTCTTCCAAGACTAGGCTTTTAACACAGCTTGTAGTTCTGTGACCCACTTCCAGGCAGACGAGCGCTGGAAATGAGACGAGGTTGAAGCTGCTGTGGCTTTTTAAAGAACTGAGGTTTAACGGAGCACATCACTGATATTTTATTTAATTTTCGCAAAAAAAGCACCTGATTTAACTTTATCTTGCACAGGTAAATAAATTGAAACACTTAAATCCTCCTAATGCTTTGGCAGTTTAAACCCAGCTGTCATTTAATTGAATGTCAATTAGCTCCAGCTCATCTGCAAAGAGACACTTAACAATCAGACACTTTGTGCAGAATCAACCAAAAATGTACAGGAAATCAAAATGTCACTGTAATAGTTTGGAGAGGAATTCCTTCAAATTGCAAAAAGCATTGTTGCTGTCCTGTATTTAGCATCAAATGTTTATTTCCTGAGTATCCGGTGAGGGTTCGTCATGTGTTGTTCAGAATTAATAGTCTCAATAATGCGTGGTTCAAAAAATAAAAGCACTTCATAGGGAAAACAGTCAATGCAATATTTTAATGCTTTTTGCCTCTATTCTCATTCATTCATAGGTCAGTGTGCTTGAAATATCAACACATTATATGATGTAAAATGGAAGCAATTAGTCCCTTAATCAATTAGTGCTGTGATTGTGAAAGGGGGATGCCGGAGGATTAAAGGGGTTAGTCCTAATTCCCTGCTTTCATGCAGCAAAGCTAATGTGACGTTGTTAACCTCAGTATCAGCTGCAGGAAATTGAAATATAATCTGCAGCTGCTGGGATAAATGCATAATGTCTTGTGTCATTTGAAATGTCAAAAGGTCACCGGTTCTAAAGTCTGAGTCAAGGAGACAGATTCCATTTCTGTCCACCGCGATACGCTCTACATGTACCGAATGTGCTTTAATGACATGGACACAAGGCGATTTATGTAACTATGAACATATTGTGGTTGCCGATGCCAGACAGGCTGATCTATTTAGATTTTGTAAGCACGACCATTCCCACAGTTTAAAGAAAATGTGAAAAGAGCCATATTGTGGGATTCTGAAACATGCCTCACACAGCCACACAATATAATTAAATCCAATAACATCTCTAAATGCTAATGTTAAACCATGAAGATAATGGACTCCAGCAGTATCACTGCCAACCACAGCCAAAATTAGACACAGTTCACCTAAACCAACCAAAACGAGGCCATACAAGTGGAAAAAAAGGTCTCATGATATAATGATTTTTTCTTTCTGTGGCCGCTTTAGCTGGTGAAGTTAGAAGTTGTTGTAGCCACCATGAAAGCGCGCAGCCACATTGCCATGTCTCAGATCTCACAGGCTGCTGGTGGTGTGAGAATGTGGGAAGATTTTCTTGGCACACTTTGGGCATCTTTGTACCAACCGAGCCTTGTTAAAAAAACACCACAGCGTACCTGAGTATTCGTGCTTTTTATGTTCAACTCTTCACAGGTGCCGTGTTTAAAAAAGCCCAGCCATCCCAAACTGGTGTCTTGAACTGGAGAATAAGTTCCCTGTACCCAAAATTACTGCCACAGTGAACAGACCTCGATCCAGCAGAGCACGTTTGAGATGCACGGGAATGTTGCATTGATGTGAAGCTCGAGTCTGCAGCAACTCTGTGATACTGTCATGTTAATATGGAGCCAAATCTCCGGGGGATTATTTCCAGCACCTCGTTGAATGGCACAAAGTGGAAATGCAGCTCTGAAGCAGAAATGTGATCCAGTTCTGCTGCTTGTACCTCATGTTGTGGCATGTCAGTGGAGAAGTCCTATCAATTAACCAAACGTTTGTGGATCTGTGGATCTAAGAATGGCAAATACAACTCGATCTTGATTCCTTTTTTTGAGAGAGATCTGAAATATGCAGTGTTTATTGCTAGGATTTAAACTGCATTTTAAAAAGAGTGCAATCATGTTTTCACTCCCACTGGTTGTCTGCATGTTACAGTTTGTGTTGGCTGCCCTCACACGCACACAGAGCGGATGTGGAAGCAGGGGGAGGCACTTTCAGGCTATGAAGAGATGCGAGCTGACGTGGCTCTTGTGAGACTGGCTTACCGGGACGGGAAATGGGATCGCACGAGCGGCAGGCGTACTCCAAATCCCAGCCCTGCCAAGCTGCTGGCTGCAGGGAGCCGGCCCGGCGTGACCTCCCCGGGGGCATCTTTTCAGAAAACTATGACATCATTTCAGCAGAGCGAAGGGAAAAAAAGGTTTCTGCCTGTTCTAACTGTGCGTTTTACGAGCTTCAGTCAGCCGCCACCTCCTCCCCCTCCCCAAATCTCACAGCAACTAATGAACAAAAAGATGTAAAATTCATGTGCCTTCATTCATTATTTAATATTAATGAGAAAAAAAGAAAGCTGCATAAGCTGAATGTGGTGGAGACGTCAGGCAAGCTAGTATCTGGGTCATTCCCAAAAACATCATTTTTCACCTGCTGACACTTAAAGCACATTTACATGTAAAGGATATTTCCGCATATTCTTTTTCCTTTTTGAAGATGGGATAGAACAAGATCATCGCAGGGCTGACTCGGGCTGAAAAACCAAGATGGGATTACAACTGACCAAATTGGATTTTGAAATGTGCTAATTAAATATGTCATGCCGGCATAAAAGTGAAAGGTTGAGGGAGAAATAGATGATGGGAAGTAACACATTGTGATCACTGAAACACCAGCTCAGCTTAATATTTGCAATGATATCTTAAAATAGTTCTTTTCAATACAAAGCAAGAAACTGTGTTTTGTACTAAATACAGTAAATGCACATTGTGAGGGAGCTATAAATGTGTGTGTGTGATGGGGGGGCTGCATTGTTAAATGAGTAGAGCGGGGCTATGTATAATTTATCTTCCAATAGATTATGTTCAATATCACTACTACCCATTTTAGGATATTTTTTTTTCTTCCCCTCATATCTAAAGCAGACACCAAGTGAACATCAGTCTATGTCGTCTCTGCTCTGAATTGAATCCATTAGTCATCCATTTAAAACCTCACCTCACACCGTGCCGCTTCGGCTGTCTCTTCGCTGGCTGCATCACAGGTCGCCTCCGTCCTCGCCGGCTTCACCCCTCTCTGGACCACCGGTCTCCTGATAACACATTATTATACATCATATTAAAAATCATGTACCACAAGGTAGATTATTACTGGGTGGGATTTTTTTTCTCCCTTCCTGTTCTGTCTGAAAACAGTGACACACTTACAATAGCATTATTATGACAAAAAACAAACACCTGACTTTAATACTTTCTGCTTTTTCTTCTTTTTTTTTTTTTTTTTTGCTTTTTTTGATGGTGGTGGCGGCATAATGTTTAAACAATGTTAATGAAAGTATTTTTTGTATGAAAACAGTATGAAAGTTTATACATATATATATACATATATACATACATATAAATATATATATATATATATATATATATATATATATATACATATATATACATATACACACACACACACACACACACACACACACACACACACACACAAGAAGACCCTGTGACAACTCTGGTTTTTATACAGCAGCAGATGTTCTCATACTCAAAAGAGCTCATCTGGATGAGATCGCTGTACAACACTGCCACTAATATCAGCATGTTACAAATCACATAAGAGACCACATTTTCCATTCCATACTTTATTGCACGATGTAGACACGTATTTACCCAGTTAAAGCGCAAATTGCTACAGGCTTGAGGAGCCTTGTAAAGATACTATAGCTAACAGGAGCAGCACTCACTGAAGACTACATAAAACAAGATGCACTATTAATTTTGGTGATATGTACCATGACCTTCTGGGGTAAAAAGATTAGAATCAAAACTCAGTTTTTCATAATGTCACAGTTACGTTCAGACTTTGGATTTTTTTTTAGTGTGGGAACAGAGAACTAACCACTACACCACCGTCTGGCCTGATCACAATTCACATGAACTCAAAAAGTCTCATTTTCTGAAATATTTCAGCAATATAAACCATTTATCCAACCAGCTGCAGCATCTCAAGAGTTTCTCTCTCGACTGGTCACCTTTGACCATTCCTCCCTCTGTGGTACTTTTTCTTGTGAGAATGTTTAACAGTGTAAAATTACTCAAACTTTGTGTGAACTGAAACCTGGACTTTACCCTTGAAAGCTGCCTTGCAGTCAGCGATTACTGCTGTGTGGCGTTGCACTGATTTCCTTTGTGTCGATGAGACTGTGCAGCCTTTGTATTGACGGTGCATCCACATGTGTTTGCAGACTCAGCGAGAACAGAACAGTCCATGAGATATGAATATTGGACAAATAGAAAACATGTGGTCTCAGTTCATCTGGCTGCATCCCAAAATGTGTTTTCTCTCCAGAAGCACAGCGGTGGGAATTTCCATTCCGGCGATCACTCATTGGCATGTTGATCAGGAATGTGGATAACTGAAGGGTGAAGAGCTGTGAAATGTTATGTGGCAATGAATCCCGCTTGTGACAGGTGTGAATGTTGAATAATGCATAAAGCTCGCTGCCATTTTTCATTGGAATAGCAGTGGGAACATGACAGCTGGACGTGTTGACTCATGGGGATGTTTTTGTGCCTCGTACAATAAAAAACAAAACTGTGTTAACTCCTAAACCCAGAAGTAACTTAATAACTCTGCAGGGTAACGTCATCGTGAAAGCTGTTGGTATTTTGAAGATAGATGTCAAGTTAGTTCATAAGAAGTGTTGAAATCGTTTAGAATATTGATGCCGTATCAAATATAGAACTTGTAATTTTACCAAGTAGATTTTAGACACTTTGTGTCCAATTCAAATTCATTACCAATAGTTGCCTACTGGTGTTAGTCTCTGGGCCATTAGTCCTGACATCTAACATAAAACTCCAGAGATAAGTGCAAAGTGACCTCTTACACACAACAGATCACTAATGATTGCAAAAAAGAAGACAATGCTGTCATAAGAATATGAAAACACCTGCAAACACGAAAGGGCAGAGACAGAAATGAGCACAACCACAAAAAACAACCAGAGCGATGCTAAGGTAACAAAAAACAAACTCCAAAAATACCCCCAGTGCACCCAGAGACAGAAAAAGGACACAAAACAACCACAAAGGCAATGCGATTGCAGAGACAAATGACCTGACACACACAAAAGAAATGAGACAAAATTGCCACAAACAGACCAAGAGGACAAAGAAGAGAAAACTGCTCAAAAAAGCAAAACAAAATGGCGACATAAATACTTGAAGCAATAAAAACCAGACCAGAAATGAAACGTCTCAACTCCAGCCTGCAGGCCAAATGTGACCCTTGCTTCATTTCTAATTTCCCTGGAACAATTATCATGATTTACCTACAACACAGGTGAAGTGATATGCTCCACTCCTGTTGAATAGCCAAGCCCTTATGTTCTTCTGTAAGCACCTTAGGGAAACGCCTTTCACCCCTATTTCATCCAATTGAGGAAAGTGGAGGTCCGCTGCAGCACATCTCTGCCCGGGGACTCTTGTCTCATTGTTGCGCCCATGATTTAGTGCTGAATCGCTAAATGGATGGTTCAGTCAGTTGCAACGTAGTGATTGTATTGATTAGGTTTGATAAGTAGCAGTCAGGGCTGCAGTGTGGGTTGGCAGAGGAGTGCTTTTGTCTCATAGTCGGAATATCTCTGGCAGGACGGGGGGCCGCAGAGTTTGCATGTTGTCCCTGAGCGTGCACTGACACAGTCCAAAAACATGGGTGTGAGGATACACATTGCTCTTAAATTGAGACGTGTGTATGAGTGTATTAGGTTGTATATCTCTCTGTGTTTGCAGTGATGGACTGTTGACCAGTAGACAAACTGTATTTTTTTTTATTTTTGGTCCAGGTCTAGGAAACTGTACACTTTTCCATTGGTGTGAATGTGTCTATTAACTGTGTGATGGAGAGGTGATCTGTCATGGTGAGCAGGTATCAGCTTCAACACACTGAAATGGATCAATGGATTGATATTAACAATAATAATACACCGGTAAACTACTGCTTCCTGCTCTCATGCAGGCATGCTCTTTGAAGTCACTGGATGAACCAAAGTGATGGAGAACCACGGCACAGCCCCGGAGCCTCCGGTGGTGGAGGGGTTAACCCTCATCTGGTAGTAGGAAGTGGGTGGTAGGAGCCGAGGATGGAGCCTGTGTAGCAGCCACACTGATCGCTTTTCACTAGAAAAGCGGCGTTACACCCGCGGAGGACAGACTGATCGCATCGTGCACCCCGGTCTGACCGAAAACGGACTGATCCCTCCCGCAGGACGAAAGCGAGAACGACCAAGAAGCCCCCCCCCCCCCTCCTCTTGTAGTTTCTCCACCGAATATGTGTTTGTATATTTCACCAGAGGGGGACGAGTAGAGTCGCTACAGATCCTCCTTGATCGTGCCTTTTTTTTCTCTTTAAAACGCGATGTACCGTTAAGCCCGGATCTGCAGGTTTACGTGCAAAATGCATGCGGCGAAGCGTGTTTGCAGAAACGCGCCGGTGCCTTCGCGGCTCGTCGTCCCGGCTGCTGCCTCCACTCTCCGGTAACATGTAGAGGATTTCGGCTGGTTTTTTCGAGCTGGGCTGCATCGGCGAACCGTCTCTAAATGATGACAGTAGTTGAGGTGATTTACTTCGGCTGTTATTGGTGCATCGGGCCGCTGACGGGTTCAGGGGGTCGTCGTTAGTCCGGGGCCGTGATTCGGTTTTTTTTTTTTTTTTTTTTGTTGTTTTTCGGGAAGAAAACCCGGGGGGGAGAGAGAAGTGTGCAAAGTTGTCGGCTTTATCTAATCGGTGGTGTGATAACCTGAGGTCTGGCGGTCTGGCCTCGTAAGGGTGGGGGTTTCTCCCGTGTCTCAGCCGGACTTCAGTTCACACAGAGTGTACCGACTCCCCGGTACCGCCGGGCTTTGTCAGCATGGGGGGTCCGCTGGGGTCCAGGACGGGACCGCCGCTGCTTCTGCCCGGTTCAGACACGGAGGCTCACGGGTTGTGAGACGAAGTAAAGTTAAGTCAGGCTAGTTCATTCTCAAGCGAAGGGTTCGTTTTGTTTGTTTGTTTGTTTGTTTTTTTGTCACCTGGAATCCACGGAAGGCGCGAGGTCCTCGCGCAGGTGTGACCCGGACACGCGCCATGGATGACTCCGGGATCATCCGGAGGAGGAGGCTGCAGGTGAGGACGGCTCACAACACGCGCTCATTCAGCGCATGTCTGCGGGAGAAATTAGAGCCGCTGCTCGGTTTCAGACATGCCACACGCTGGACAAGTTCTTACACAACACGGAGAAGAAAAGAGGACAAGTTTTATTACAACACCAGTCTGGAGTTGACTCAGAGCTAAATGTCTGAGGCTAAACTAATGTTAAGATAACATTTAAAATATATATGTACATTTTTTATGCTTCTTTGACCATTCCTGACCCTATTACACACTTTGACTCTGACTATTTAACACAGGGGTGTCAAACATAAGGCCCATGGACCAAAATCGGCCTGCAATAGCCTCACTTATAAAAAAGTAGAACAGTAAAGCAACAGGATGCTTGATGATGGAGTTATTAGCATTTTCATTGTGTGGGTTTTGTCTAGGTACTTTAGTTTCCTCCCACAGTTCGAAGACATGTCTGAGGTGAATTGGCATTTGTTATTTGACAGTATGCATGACTGTGAGTGTGTGTGTGTGTGTGTGTGTGTGTGTGTGTGTGTGTGTGTGTGTGTGTGTGTGTGTGTGTGTGTGGTTATCGTCATGTTTGCCCTGTGATGGACTGGCGACCTGCCTTTGGCACACCATTAGCTGGGATCGGCTGTCACGTTGATGGTAGTTTTGACGAAATGTGATGGGAGATGAATTGATGGACGAGAAGCTACACTGTTTGTTATTCTGTAAGGACAACATTTATATTCTTTTTTTTTACAAGAAGGATAGATATGGTCAACAATATAGGATTATTATTATTATATTGATACATAAAATCACGTGTTTGGAAGAGGCCTACAGATCTTCACAGGACTCTGTGCCAGATCCATGCTTATATATTTTGAACTTAACAGGCACTCTGTGCATTGGAACATGGTAAAATGCAACACTGTTGGTGACTGAAGTTGGTGACTAACGCTTAACAATTAATAAGAATTCCTTTTTTTTTTTTTTTAATCTTGGTTACTTATGTGCAACATTGTCTCCTTTAGCCTTGTCTTTGAGACAATGGAAGGATATCTTCCACAGTGTCGACAGTATAGAAGAATCTTATAGCAGAAGCTTTGCCTTTTGTAAAAGGCAGCACAAAGCGATGAAGCTGTTGTGGACCTGTTTTTGCATTTGACTTGTCATTGACATGATCGTGAGACTGTGATAATCAGTCCAATATTGAAGGTGGTCTACCTGAAGGAGCGTGAGTAGGTGGATTACATTACTCTGTTGCATTTGCATGTTGTTTTGTCACTTTGCCCGTATTTTGTACACTGTGACTGACATGCCAGAGCGCTGGTAAAGCTTCCTTGGAGGCTTTCCTCTGTGGTGGGCGCATGAAGCTAATCAATTGAGGCAGGCAAAGCTCACTATGCCGGGGCACTGTCTGCCAGTCTGTCTCAGCTTCCGTTGAATTAATTTACAGTACAAATAGTTTGCTGCACACTGTGCCAAAATACCCTGCTCTACTTGATTTCTCATCATTTATGAAATGCAGACAGTGGATTTCCTGCTCAGCTTTGATTGTTCAGTTTATAGAGTGCGGTAATACCTCTTCTAGGCTTTGGAGTTTCCATCCCTGCAGGTCCTGTGCTCTTCCTGTAAGGCAGTAATAAATTAAAGATGCAATGATAAAATGCCCATCTGTGAGGGAGCTCGTCTAGACACTGTCGTTTTAAGGACAAGACTCTCCGCTATCTCTGCCTCTGTTGAACTGTACTTATTGAACTCTATGTTGGAGATTTCCACTCATCTGTATCTCAGTGACATTTAGACTGAGCCATTTGATAATTGCTCTTTTTTCCAGAACAGTTTAAAGTGCAGGAAAAGACAGTAGTTTTCCTCAGGCAGTCATATGATGTTTGTGTCTACTTTGCGCATTGGGTTTGAGTTCCCTTTGTGAGTGAATCACCATTATGACCCAGAGCACTTTTTTTTCTTTAAACATTGATTAATTTTCCAATTATTGCCTGAATTAATTGTTTTCTGCATTAATTTATATCGGTAACCACATAATCATATTTCCCGAAGCCACACTTGACATATTCAGACAGCGTCCATGTACAAAATGTTCAGTCTGAAATTTAATTTGATGAAGAAAAAAAGCAATAATACACATATTCAATGGCAAAACATGTATGTTTGAGGTAATCTTTAGGGATGGGACGAGATCTCGTGTCACGAGATCTCGCGAGATCGCAATGCCGCGAGATCTCGCGAGATCGAATGCCGCGAGATTAAGTAAGTTTATATCAAGGCAAAAACTCTTTATTAACTGGAATATTGACGGAATGATACATTACAAGGCGCAAAGCCATATAAACACGTGCAAACCCCTGAATATGCCCATATTCATATTTAAAAATCCGGTCGAAAAGGACATGAAATACTGTTCTGCGCATGTTCTATCTGCAAGGAATCTTGATCTTTTGAGTCCACAAACTACACTTGTGATGCAGTTTAATTGATACGACGTAAAGAAAATGTGCGGAAACGATCGTTCAGTTCTTCTCTTTTATTGAAAAAACAGTGCATCGCATCAATGCACATTTTACCACGTCTTACCGGCTCACACTCTTTTTCTAACAACATGCAGAGAGAGCCTGCAGCGGCTGCAGCGCCCTTCTTCCTCTGTGGTGTCTGTGTAAAATAAGGTTGAACATGCAAACAGCGCACCTAGTGGCATGAAGTGCAAATGCAGTCATGGCGTCGTCTGTGCGCCGCGGTTTGAATGGGAATAGGGGAACTAGGCAGCCGCATAGGGCGCAGTGTAGAGCGGAGGGCAACGTGGCCGTACAAGAGGCACTCCGACCCGACACTCCATGCTCTGACGCTGCATGTGAGTACCGCGCTGCCCCCCACACCTTAGCCCCCCCCCCCCCCCCCCCCCGCCCCCCGTCTCGTGTCGTCTCGATCTCGTGGACTCAATTTCGCGAGACATCTCGTCCCGTGAAATTTGTGTCTCGTCCCACCCCTAGTAATCTTGCATAGAAATTTGGAGAAATAGCAATCAATCAGTCTTGTAGTTAATATAGACATCGTTTAATGTCATAGAGTGGTTAATATGCCATTGCTTCAGTTAGCTTTTAATATGAATAAATTCATTTGAAATTATTCGAATGATCAAATGGTTGTTATTGGTTGAAATGTGTGAAAAACAGAGGGAGTAAACGGAGCATCCAAACATCCACATTTTAAAGCGATACTTCAACATTTTGGCAAATTGGCCCATTTAGCGCAATTCCTTAGTCATTTCGAACAGCATACTTACTTTTTTTGTGAGGGCGAGCTCTTGTTTATTCAGAGGCGAGTCGGGGAAGGTTTTCGGGACGGACACAATGGAAGTGAATGGTATTTTTGTTCCCCCTCGTCAAACTCATCAAATACAAAATCCAACAACCCCAAAACACTTTGGTGGACACGTTATAATCCGCACATTCACTACGCTGTGGAACACCAACAAATAATATTGTAGCGTTACGACATTGAAGCAAATACTGGGAACTACTTTTTCTTTTGAAATCACTACGCCCAGACGCCATGTTTAGTAAGTAGTTCCGTCTTAGCAATCTTCGCATAAACAACTCAATCTCGTAATTTTGCATTAATATTTCACAGCGTAGTGAATGTGCGGATTATAACGTGTCCACCAAAGTGTTTTGGGGTTGTTGGATTGTGTATTTGATGAGTTTGACGAGGGGGAACAAAAATACCGTTCACCTCCATTGTGTCCGTCCCAAAAACCTTCCCTGACTCGCCTCTGAATAAACAACAGCTCGCCCTCACAAAAAAAGTAAGTATGCTGTTCGAAATGGCAAAGGAATTGCGCTAAATGGGCCAATTTGCCAAAATGTTGAAGTATCGCTTTAAATATACTCAGTTTAAACTTCTGCAAGAAAAAAAACAAAACCCTGCAAGTCCTTAAATCTAGAGCGTTTGAACCAAACAACCTATTCTTTTTACTTCATAAAATTATTGTAAGTCTTTCTTTCAGCTCCACTCCAAAAATATATCCTTTGATAGTCTTCAAACCTGGACTTAAACTAACTTAACTCCTCACACTGGGGCACAGACCAGAAAAGGAAAGACTCTCAGATCTTTTATGAAATGTAAATTTCCTGCAAATGATGGCCAAAGTTTGTCAGAATAAAACTTCAGTTCTCCTCCTTCATGCAAGACTAAATGTTTGGCAGAGTTCATTGTGTAGATCAGAAGACATTCAATCACTTTGTCGAGCTCAATCATTTTCGTGACGGAAATCTTTCTTCAGAAGTTAATTGTATCTGAATTTCACACCATAAGAGACGGCTGGAAGCGGCCAGTCTGGCAGGAGGGGACACAGGAGATAATTTGATATGAATATAAAGGCTTGAATGTAAAGTACATGCTGAGACACACACACACACACACACTCCTGCACAGTGAACTTCGTATCCGACTAAAATCAAGATCCAACAGACGTAGGAAAATCACTGGTTAGTATGTGTGTGTGTGTGTGTGTGTGTGTGTGTGTGTACACATACTGTGCTTACACTGAGGATCATGTCTGGGCTTGTTTGTGTGTGTACGTGCATCACATTCATACTTGGATGCACAGTATTAGATGTACACATAAAATCGACTCCAACCTCCTAGCCTTTGCTCTCCATTTCCATCGAAGTGGTCGATATCCATATCTCAGACGGGGGAGGTCTAAATGCTGAGGATGTGGTGCAGTTGTCAGGCCCATTAGCAGGACTAATGGTGGCCTAACAGCCCTTTGTACCCTCAGGGAGGAAGACCAACCACCAGCAGCGGGACGGGCTGAAAGGACTCGAGGCCGGGAGGAGGAGGGGGGCAGCATAGATTAGAAGTAGGCAGCAGCTGTGGGCTGCAGGAGACCCCATTTAAGTGGCTATTACGATATGTGGATCTCTTTACGGCCCAGATCAACTTTCACACCAGACATAAGGGAGGAGGACTGTATGCATCTATTATATGTTCCTGCTCCATACATGTGATCGCTCCACTGGACATCAGTGGACTGAACTCACAGATGATGCTGAGTTATAGTCAGTTAAACCCCAAAATTTAACTAAATATATCTTTTTTTTTCTTTTCGAGGCACTAACAGTTTTTAAAAACAGGTTTATCTATGTCAGATTTTCAGTTTTAGCTGGCACAGTGCGGGTGTGCCGACTGCAGGGATGTGGGTGACTTGTCTATTATCTGATTGACAAGATCTCTCCTACTGTAGGACACAAGTCACAGCACAGCTGCAGTCCCAATTCTTGAAAGTGTTGACAACAACCCTAACATTCGATTTGTCGTGTGAAGCGACGATTGCAGAACTGGTTGTGTGTTGGAGCCGGTGACGTCACACGTAAACAGGAAAGGAGTGTGTCGGGGATGTGACTGAGCCGGTGTTTCTGATCTGCTGGTTTCCATGGTAACTATTGACCACCTTCCGACAGTCTCAGCGGTTGCTGCTAGTTACAGCAGATATTACAAATGAGTGGGAAAAAACGTATAGCAGCCCTCAGAGCTGCTGTCCTGTTCGAAGCTCTTGACTTCATCAATACGTCGATTGCTTTTTTGGATTCCACTTCAGTGAATGTGGGCAGAAAATGTGGGCAATACAGTTAACAATGAACAATGGCTGAGAATGGAAAAAAATCACAAGTTTTAAGTATCAGTAGTTGATCGTGTTATAAAACAATGCACCGCTGAAGACCCTCACGATTTAGGAATGGGCTTTTCTTTCTTTAATGTTGCTTAATCCTGGCCCACGAGGTTCTGGTCAGTGTCAAAAAACATGAGGTAAGTTATTTCAGTGAAGTGAACCTTTACTGCACCGTTGTAGCGAACGGCCAGTCGCCTGCACGGTTAACATTCCTCTGCTACAGCACTGCTCAATCTAATCTTTGTGTCATCTTCAAGCTGTGTTGAAAGCCTGATAACAAGCCAACTCTTGCTGTGAGGTGTGCTGGAACCATGACACCCAGAAACATGTGGTTTTGTGGCTTTTTTTGTGTCAAGTCTTTACAAAGCGCTCTATAATTTCGAAGACTATTCACAGCCTTCAGGTGAGAAACAAAGCCACTAGCCATGAACTTGAAACTTAGTGCCTTGCCCATAAACATTTTAACCTGTGGCGGCAGAAACGACTGACTCTGCGATGAGCCTCTTTTCCCCCTGGGGGATTTCTGTGGCAACTAATTTCTCTGTTAAATAAATGGATTTTAAATGGATTTTTCAGTAAAGTGTAGTTGTCTAACCTAATAAAGAATACATACAGCAGGCGTAACTTTACACCCTGTGTTTGGCTCAACATATTTCATTAACTTCTACAGGGATTTGCTTTTATGTCTGCTACTGACTTGTGAGGGGAAAGTTGTTCTGTCAACTAATTGTGTACATTCATACTTTTTAGTGATCAAAGAGTTGCTGTTGTTTGGTTGCTTGCAGCGATGAGGAGCGTCTCCTCTGAGGGTCTATAAAGAAAAGATGGATGCCATTCTTCTCCCGCAGCCTTGGTTTGGGAGTTTTTTGAAGCTAGGCAGAACCTTTTAGCTCAAGTGGTGAAATATAACGCTTGTGCAATTGGTCAGGAATTTTAAGTGGATGTGGATCATGTGCAAAGCTGAACATGTCACCTGCATTGATGGATTATTTTTCCCATCTCCCTCCAAGAGTTGTGTACATGATGAAAATTAACCCTCTAATAAGTGTCAGGAAAGTTTTAAAGTATCTAGTATACTACTACTAAATATTCACGAACAGTTTTACACAACGGCTACATTAAAATAAATCACCTATCATTTGCTTTTCTTTCAAAAAGCCTAATATATTTAAAAAAGAGTTCAGCTCTGACGATGATGACTGTCGTTCCTGTTGGCGTCGTCAAAGCCCCATTCGTAGCTGCATTGTTTGCTGTGGGAGGGAGCGTGTCATGAAGATGAATGTTTTTTTTCCTGAAAATCGAGATTGTTGTGCTTCCCCAAGCCGCTGTAGGTGTGCGGAGTATACTTACACTTAACCCATATGCTCCTTCACTGACTCGCACAAACAAACACAAGTCATGCTGCGTGCCTCATCCCTCGCTGATGTAGGAGTACGCTACTTACACGCATGCACACACACATACACACGCACGCATGCATGCATGCACACACACTCACTCAGTGGCATAATTTGTCCAATATTTTGTTCTGGGCAGTGTGCCCATTTCCAATATGCTAAGCACAAGGGATAAGAGTGTGATCACTGCAGAAGATCCAGCTTCCTTTGCCAAGTCTTGTCACTCACTGCCATGCCCACTGCTTTGTTCTGCCTCGTCTCGCTCCTCTGATGTCAGTATCATTCAGAAAGGGTCGCTTTTATACTGAGGGAGAAAAGTGTACATCAAAGCAACAGATTGGTGCACAAATATATTTGGGAATAGCTTCAAATATCTGAACTACTTTTGCAGGGTTTGAATTATCGTGCCAAACACAAATAAAGCGCAAAAGGATCGTGTCCAAATTAATCCCCAAAGCGGAAACTAAAGAAATATATTACAGTTCTTGAAGTTTTGACCTGTTCTGTCAAGGGTAACAAAGAAGCCATAAAGGTTAGAGGGAGTTGTGTACTTCACTGAGATTATTTCAGACCTCTAAATAAAGGCTTTCAACTCTAACTTGAAGGCTGGTAGGCTGCTAAACTGAAAAATGCGGGATGTGACATTTGCCTTGCAATCTGCTGTCAGTTTTGGCAGTGGAAACAGAACAGAAGCCTCACGACGCTGCCCAGAGCAGCAGCATATTAACATTTTTCCTTTCTTTAGTTTCCAGTCGGCCTTGGCTTTGTCCTTGAGTAAATATACACTGGGGGGGGGGTGCCGTAGAAAGACCATGTGACGCCCTGTCGTCACTTCCCAGGCAAAGTTGGCCAATAATTTTATCTGTTTGAACTGTCCTGTCATAACAAGCATGGTGGCTGAGGAGAATGTGAATTATGTGCTCTAACTTGTAGTGGAGAAGCTGTGCATAATGGATTAAATGTACCAATGAGATGTTTGTTTTGCATCTCCACGGTGCACACGGGTCACACGAGAAAACCTCTTAGCCCGCTTTCCATCTCTTTATTGTGTCGTCGATGGGGTAAGACTGCCCAGGGAGTGTTTGTAAACTGGTGAGTAGATGTAAATGTACTCAGAGCTCTCAGTGATGACACATTGTGGGGCAGTGGACCCACATAACCCCAGATATCCCCAGATTTTTCCTTGTTAAATAGTCACATTATGTGTCACAACAAGGTCACTTTTTCAATTCCATGATCCACATTTTTGCGGCAGTGGTGTCCTCGAGGTTACAGCTCCAGTCTTGCACCACTGTATCCTTGAGGAAGGCCCTTATTTCCTAAGCCGCTCAAATTGCACCAAGAAGTGCATCCGGCATAAAACTTGAGACAAATGAACCAGGCGGGAGCTTCGGTGACCCTGAAAGGATCAATACGGTCTCTGTCACTCTCAACTCAACTCCAGAAAATCCCTGTAATTAGTCTTTTTCGTACATTTACACGCTCTCTCTTTTGGTGTGTGTGGGTTGCCTCAGGACACTGAGTTTTCATCCCACAGTCTAAAAACGTGTTTGAAGTTTACTGGTGACTTTAATCTACCCGCTCTTTACCGATTGTTAGGTGGGATTCACTCCAGCCTCTGGCAACAAGCTGGATTAGCTCAGTCGAGAAGACAGATTGAAATTATGATGCAAAACGAGGCAAATGATGGTCACAGCCGTGTTTATCTGACTGGGACTCCGCTTCTTTTGAACAGGTCGTATGCTGTTAATTTACAAAAATCAACAACTGGACACATTTTCTCACCTACCTAAAGGCTTTGCACAGCACATCTTGTGAATACACAGTTTACTTCAGGACTTTTACTTCTGATCTCAAAGATTATAAATTGAAATAAATAGCAAGGAGATTAAATGAATGGGAAATGGAAACTACATGATCGATTTTTTTTCGTTTTATAAGCTTTTTTGGATTGGAATTTACCAGTTCATGCTATTGAATGCGACCACGTGACGACACTCTTTTCAAAATCACCACATGCTGAAGGAACAACTGCAGTTGCCTAAAATTACTTTCCAATGTTAGAAAAGTTGAACTGACAGGTACCAAAAATATAATTTTTTATTTAAAAGCCTGAAAACCTGGAGACATTTTGTTAGCAGGACTTGTCAAGTAAAAAATCTGCTTATAAATTCATGCGAAAAAATGTGTCCTGTGACAAATGAGAAGATGATGCAGCTTTGCTCTGTGTGCGCTTCACTGCTGCTGAGATTGCTGCTGTGTCGGTGTCTTAAAATAGTTTATGGCGTTTACCTTATGAGGCTTTTCAGTGCTCTTCAGAATGGAAGAGTTTCATCGATTGCTTTCATCGATATGTCATTGTTTGATCGATTACATGTTCAAGCTTTTACATGGTTACCAAGAAGAATAAAACTGTTTTGAAACGGAAACATTGCACTCACAGATGTGCTATTAGATTTACCCTTCATTGATGAGAGGAAGATTGCCCTTTATAAATGTTGTGAGGCAGCAGATTAGTGCTGCAACTATTGATTCCTACATAACTGATTCTTCTGAGTGGATTCATCCCAATAACTGATTGTTTTTCAGGCCTAGTATGTATGTTGTTGTGTGTTGTTTATCAAGGTCGATTTGAAATGAATTCATTGAGATACAGTTTACTGAACAGAAGCTAAAGAGATGGAAGGTGATGATTTTTGAGTATTTAAGATCCTGCGATGGTAGAAAACCTTTTCAGTTTGTTAATAAAAGTGTTTGGAGAGAGTTATTGCGCCAATAGGTGGGAATAAGATTTTCAGTCTCACCACAAGTCAGTGTTTCAGCCCAGAAATTGACCAGGTAGTTATTATTCGTGTGTGTGTGTGTGTGTGTGTGTGTGTGTGTGTGTGTGTGTGTGTGTGTGTGTGTGTGTGTGTGTGTGTGTGTGTGTGTGTGTGTGTGTGTGTGTGTGTGTGAGAGAGTTTTATTGTAAAATCAACCCAAATAATACATAATTCAATATTCACTGCATCCTGATTTGATTTCAGGACAAATATCCTTTGTCTACATATTCAGCTGTGCGTTCGCATTGTGTGATTATCAGACTTTTTGTAAAATTTTCTGGGAACTTTCACAGAATGACGTGTTCGCCTGCACTGAGGCGACTGTCACTGTAAGAAATGTAAGAGACGGCCAGTAACATGGCAACAGTACGTAGAGTCGACGTCTGTCGGACAGAGAGTGAGAGGGAGCAGGTGTTCAGGTTTTATCCATTAGCCACTCTCATCACCCTGTGTACACACACACACACACACACACACACACACACACACACAGTTCTATCACTGTTGGACCTTCATATTTTTAATGCTTATTTTCACCATGCCAGCCAGTCGTCTAACCGTGACCTAATTCTGATCTCAGCCTCAAAACCACAACTTACTTCTTCAAAATGTGAAGATGAAAAAAAGAAAAAGAAACGTCGGTGTGGTGTCCCACATTTTGGTGTCCTCCATGTAGGTCTGGCTCCACAAGTGTAGTAAGCTCTCTGAGAGAATGAAATGAGGACACACACACACACACACACACACACACACACACACACACACACACACACACACACACACACACACACACACACACACACACACACACACACACACACACACACACACACACACACACACGCCCGTATGAGACTCCTGTGGGGCTCTCTCTGAGTCAGCCTGGCCCGGCTCACTTCCTCTTGATAAAAGCGTTGTTGCGTTCCAGACAGAGCTCAGTGCGACCTATGATGTCATCCCATTGAAAAAACTGCCCGTTTCCCGCCGGATTGACAACGAAACTCTCCATATGATGTGACCAGTAAACTGATTTGTCTTTATACAACGTCGGAACTCCAAAACAGTTAAACGAGGAACATTAATATCTTACTAACTTTTTTTTATGGTTAATGTCAAGTTACAGTGTGGTGTTGATTAGCTCAATTCAGCACGAAGAACATGAAATGAATGAAATATGGCTTTGCACCACACTAAACACACAAATCAGTCATATTAGACATCTAGCTGGCCTTCCAACAACAAATACTCCAACTTTTTATGTGTCTTACTATAACGCACTTTGAAATAAAATTAAAGGCATAGTTCGGGATTTTTGACATGAATCTGTATGGCATCCCCGTCAGCAGTGTTGTGCATTCACACAGACTTACCCCTGACAGCGTCCACCGATCCTGTCCGGTTTTGGTCCAGACGAAAGCAGTCTGGCAAGTTTGGTGGGGTCACCAAAATAAAGCGTTTTGATTCTCAAACCAATATGTGTTCCAAAAAGTTATTTATTTGCGTCACAAACCGTTGACGATGAAAAAGTCAGCCCTTGTAAACGCTTGGCACTATTTTCTCTCCCTTCATATCACTCCACGCCGCCTCCAGCTGGCAGCCGCGCTGGTTTCGCTTTGTTTACCGCTAGTAAAGAGCTAGCTAGCTCTAGCTCTAGCTGTTGGCATCTCCGCGCCAAGTCTGTGTCAGTGCACAACACTGCTGACGGGGACGCCATACAGATTCATGTCAAAAATCCCGAACTATCCCTTTAAGGTGATTAAAGCATGCTCTCTCTCCATTAATATAAGACATGTTATAGCATTATAGAGGGAAATGCATTACAGATTTACCTATTTTTACTCATGTTTTGTTTTAAAGGTACTCATCCGATTCTCTCAGAACTAGAATTAAACTTTGTTCAGAAACAGTCAAGTCTTCATCATTGGTCTGGGCAGTGAAACTGTGATGCTTTTTAAAACATAAAAAGTTTTCTCCAAATAGTGAATTTGATGTGCTTGATTATTTTTCAGTTTTTTAGTCATGGATCACTGTATGGTCTGTACTGACTGTTTTACTGGTCAGATTTTTCCTTGAGCGTTTTAGTGTCACTGTACCCCGAGCACAAACATTTCTGCTTCACAACTTGAATCTCGGTGCTTTGTGTTCTCTTGAAATATGACTTTGTAATTTCTAGATTCGAATTGACGATAAGTATTAATGTTTCACAGTGTTTGATTGAGGGGAGTTTCTGTCTTGCGACTGTCTGGGGAACAGGAGCTGCAGATGTCAAGTTATATTTCATCAGCTTAGCTGTGGATAGTTTAATGTCTGTTTATACAAAAACAACTCCAGAGAGAGAGCCTCAAGATGAAATATCTCTCTGCTACAAAGACATTATTATCTTATTTTTCTGTCATGACTTGTGATTCTGGTCATTTAAATTCATTTCTATTCACTGACATGGTTCGTTGTCATTAAGCCTCCCCTGAGAGGAAAAAAGCCTGATTGATAATATCTTTCTTGAGAAGCCATTGAGCGGTAGAAAATAGCTCGATAAGCAACGCCGGACGATCCGACGATAGGAATTGACGGTAAGCTGATCTAACCTAAACCGAATGTTAAATGGTTTTAAATTGGTAATAGATGGGCAACAGATTCATCCCAGTAGATTCTAATCACATCAGTGGCCTTGCTGTTGTGTCCCAGTGTCATAAATATAGCAGCAACATTTTTTAAATTGACTTAGGCTCCACTCAACCTGGCGGTTCCTGAATCTCTGAAGTCTCCGAGCACTCAGGCGGGATCAGTTTACAAACTGCTCTCCAGTTTGCCTTTGCCTCGACGTGAACCGATACTCATGCACATTGAGCCATTTCACCCTCAAGTATGGCTGGAAGTCACCATGCTGCTCTGTATTTATCCCAGAGCTCTCTGGTATGACAAGAATTATACAGATTTCACACCACGGTTCTGCTGACCTTTTCATCAGACCATCAGAAACACGAGCTTTCAGTGTCTGGTCAGTTTATTAGCATCTACTGGATTTATTGACTTTACTGGTTGATTAAGTATTTTAGTTTTCAATATAAATATCTTAACCGTAACTTATTACAGTGATTTGTGGTTGGTGAGGATGGGTTTGTGTAAACTGGGGAAAGCAAAGAAAATCCCCTTAAAAGGATATTTAAAGTTGCGTTAAGTGTGCCAAATACCCCATCTCCCGATGCTATTAGAGACGGAAATGATTCCTGGGTGTCCTCTGGGATTTGGACCGTCTGCAGCATTTAATGGACGATTCCTCGACCTTTTCAGAGGTCAAAATCTTAAAACTATCTGGACTTCAGCAATAATCAAACTGCAAGCTAACTCCTCTAAAAGCATAGCGTCCTTCACGGGGAAAGCAAATGCCGTTTTTGTGACGTTGTGGCTGCACTTTGTTGAATAGAAATAGTTTTAGGGAATTCGAGGACTTTAGTGAACTGAATTAAAGCAGCTGCAGTCTATTTCATGAATTCTAGGATTAATACATGAACTGTCGATTTCAAAGGCCAGTAAAAATTCTCAAAAAGGCTTTTAAAGAAACTGTCATTCGTGATGAGCGGGCAGATGCTGCAGGTTGATATATTTCTTGTCGGCCTCAAGAAACCCTTCAATGTAGAGACAACACTAGTATGAGAAACAATGATAGGTATTCCAGTGAGCAGTAAATACACATTAATGAAATTTAGCTGGTGGTGCAAAAAAAATCTTCTAATAGAATCAGCGATATGACTGAAAACTCACTAATTGTGTTTCGTTGTAATGTAATTGTATCATTGAAACAATTCAGCCTCGAAATGAATTGCTGCTGTAACTGTGCTTATAAAGAGACATTAGAGGTATTATTATACTGACGTATATTTCATTCACGCACAGTAAATTAGAAGCTTTTCTTTAGTTTGCTGCTCATAAACAAAACTGCAGAAACATGCTGAATGATGTGTTCATCTGATGAGTCTCCTAACTGTATTTCCCTTTTCTTTCTTCCCCTTTGTCTTCTGGTTGCTCTTTCTCATCAGAAGGATCTACCTCTGCCTCGGAAAAGTAGCAGGTGAGTTCAACTGGGGCATGGTTTTTTTTTTTTCTTACTTTCTATATATTTCTATATAAATGTTATGAATGGTTACTGCTGCGGTTAATGTGCTGATGTAAGTTTCCTGTAGGTGTGTGTGTGAATGTGTGCGTGTGTGTGTGTGTTTGCTCATAGTAAACTGCGATCAGCACCAGGATTTCGGGGGCTTTTCTTTTTACTCTGCAGGTTTTCTGTGGTCTCCCTGGTTTCTTACCACAATCCAGAGACTCTGGTGTCAGGCTGATTGTTGTCTCTGAATTGTCTGTAATGAAGTGTGTCATTGTTTGTCTCTTTGTGTTGGCACTGGCATCCAGTCCAGGATGTATCTGAGAATCCTCCCGAAGTCTTTTCTTAAAATCCCTCTTTTATCTCTCGAGTGTTCTTTTATACTTCACATGTTTTATTTTAACATTTTATTAGTAACATGATTTGAATTGCGTTTTTTCCTCACAACAGTAATTCCTACACAGTATTTATCATATCTACAAAAATGAAAACGAGTATAAGAAAGCAGAGGAGTAGAGCCTTGTGTCCCGATATTAATGAAATTCTTGGAATTGTTTATTCACAGTCAAAATTCATCAGTCTGTGACTCATTTATAACATGATGGTACCATACAAAACAGAAATATTGAATAACTGGCAGATAGTGATAGATGGAGTTATGTTGGAAAAAGCAGCACAAGCACGCTCTAATTACACGTTTTGACAGTCGAAATAAATTCAGTCGATCCCTTAGCAAAAAAAAATCAATCTAAATAGTGGTGGAGTATACATTGTATTTTTAAAATATTATCTCCAGTTTCTGTGTTTGACTATCTCTAAATACTTACATATATTTCTTTGTTGTGTGCAATGTTGTGTGCATTTTTCTTGTGACACTTGCATAGTTTACTTCTGACTGTAACGGCAGGAAATTATGTGGATGATATGAAAATAAATTGGGGAAAAAAAACCCACTTATATTTCTGTTTATGGTGCTGTGTGTTTTCTAAGTGGAAGAGTTAGAAGAGGATGGAATAGCCTATTTTCTGACACTTGGACTCTTTCCAGTTTTGTTATAGGACGTCATGGTCAATGATGCTATTGTGCGGCGGGAGCCTTGTCTCCAGACTGCAGCGTGCTCCAGCTTGGCATGAGCCCTTTCACTCATAGAGCCTCTCTGTCGGTCCAATCTGTTGGACCAGTGAGCTGTGCAATGAAAGTTCAGCTGCAGGAGAGCCCTGCTGTGACCTGGATGCCCCGTGTGGACGGAGGGAGGCGGGGAGGGGTTAAAGAGGAGAGCAGAGCGGTACATGGTGTGAGGCACACGCCTTAAGCCATCAAATGCTAAGTGAGCAGAGTGAACTAGTGATGGCCTGTTTGTTGTTTTCTGGCCCCTCGTCCTGTTGAGGTACCAGACAGTCGGGAGTGCCCCACTGTGTTTGCTAGTAATTTTTAGATGTAATTGGAGATGTATTAATTTTCATCAACACGCCTTTCATTGAAAGCCATGTTTGTAATCTAAGATCTTGTTTACATGATGCCAGTGTTGGTTTTTATATATTTTAGAAGATATGACTAAATAAGCAACGTGGTTCTGTACTACACTAATAACACTGTTGAGAACAAGAATTTCTCAACTGTCGAAACAGCCGTCGACTTTCGGGTTGAGACTCATGTGAAAGCTCATGTTAACTGCTACATACAGATGTAGCTTTACCACCATCAAGTATGGAATGAATGAATACTGTCATAGTAAAGCGACCTTGAGTTCACTGAAAAAAGTTGCTATATAAAACCAATGCATTATCAGTACTTTAAATTAACTGTTCTATTCAGTGTTGAAGCGATAGGTGAAGAGAGAAGAGACTCGAATGTCTCCTGAGTTGCCTTTTCTGAAACTGTAATGCATTTTTGAATTTGTTTCTGGGGTAAACAAACAAAACTATATACTGTATGAAGTTATTATGGAACCACAATTGTTTTGAATTCATAATATTACATTTGTTTCAGATTATAAATGTAAAGTTTGAAGAATAAGTTAATGATTTCTAACGAAAGGACTACTTCTACGGAAGATTTGTGCTTTGCCAAAACTTTCTTTATTTGCTTCTGTGATGCCTTCTTGCAAAATAAGTCGAGAAGCGAATATCTTCTCGTTCTTTTGTGATCTGTCTTTTTGCATTTCTATTGTTTTGTGTAACGAGCTTCGTTGGTAAATGTGCTTAAATGACAAAAAGTCATCGCCGTCTTTCTTGAGTTGTGACTTGGCCTTGTTGTGTGGACGTCGCTGGCTGCAGTGCCAACAGGAACTGTTAAAAGTTAATTGAGGATGCTTCAGTCCAATCAATCACGGTTGCAGTTGACCTCACTACCCTCTAATTATTAGCCATTATTTTAAGTGCTGTTTTCTGGATGACATCATGTAAGTAGAAAGCAGGAGGAAGCAGCCCTCTCATGTTTCATCTCAGCTGTGATTGAACCCTTGAATGAGATGATTAATGGAAATTCCTCCAAAGTATCAGCATTAAAGCCACGTATTAACATTCACAGCCTGACTCTCAAAACATGACTGACTTCTCGGAGAGAAAGAGATGGATACAGCTGGCGTCTTCGCAGATAGATAACATTCAGTGGCTAAATTAGAAGCCTCTGGAGTCAGTTTCTGTGTCATTTAGGAGTGAGTGGGATTGAATGATCCTGAGAGGTTTGACAAAACTGATTAAAGTATCTTCATTTGCGCTGCATGCAGGAGAAACGTTCACGTTGGAGAAAAAAAAATGGTTTCAGATGTGAAATGAGATGCATGGTGGTGTAGCAGTTCACACTCTGACCTCACATCAGTAAAACGCTGATCTTTTTGAATGGAAGGTTTTCTCCAGTTACTCTGACTCCTTTCTTAAGCTCCAAATACATTTTAAGTTTTTTTTTTTTTATTATTCTAAATTTGTTCATAAGTGTGTCGTTTTCTCCTCGCCCATTGTCACTGAGGATTAGCTTCAGCCCCTCCCCAACCAAAATGTGTAAAAAATCGTCCCCCTCACCCACAAATCCCGCTCTCCTAACTCTCACATCACACATGGCTTGTCTCATTTAGTAGTAGTTTTTCGTCCTTGTTGGTTGAATGATGGATTGCTGAGGGGTTTTCACATGATATATTATTATAATTGGCCATTGCTTATGATTTGCCATCACTTTGACCTTTAATAACCACTGTTATAAAAGAGGGATTAGATGAAATATGTGTAGAATTACTATAAACTGTGTGCGACTCTGTCCATGGTGCTGAAAATCACTTCTTTTAACTTTAATTTTACATGGAGTGTTTTTGTATCATCCTTTCCCTCTCATGATAGCTTCTTTTTTCTTCCATTTGAACAATCCTATATCTAGACACAGTTATTTTTTTAACATATTTTGTCTTCATTATTCATTAGCTGCATGATAGAAGCATTAAGGGGACTTTAGTTTGAAGGGTCACTCTTTTGGTGGTGAATCTAAATTACTCTTCAGAGTTTGACCACGTCCTCTCTGTGACTGCTGCTCCTGAAAGCACTCCACAAATCAGGCATATTTTTCAGAGAGTATCTTCTGTCTGCTTGTCTGAAGATGCCTTTGAACGTGGAGGGTGGTGTAATTTTCCACAAAATGCTTACACTTTGCCAGCATCATTTCAAGTTTTGAAACCCTTGACATTTTCCTGAAATCGCCGGAGTCCACAACAACATATTGCCCCGCCACCTATTTTCGACTTTCCCACTTTTGTTCGATGTGAGAGGAATATGAATCACTGAACTGTCACAAATGTCAGTTTTTCATGTCAACTGTTGTACTGAAGGCGCTGGAAAGTCAGAGTGTTGTAAATATGAAGCGTGACATTCATTCCCCGTGTGGAACGGAGTTTTTACTTTACTCCATTTTCTTGATGTGTGTACTTGTCTGCTTAGTATTCCGTCTCCGTCTCACTCTGGGCAGAGGTACGGTCTGCCAGCAGCAGTCAGGCTATGCACGTTTATACACGCCTGGAGCGTTTAATTTGCATGTGTGTCTGTATCCATGTGTAATTACAATTTACAGCCATGCACAGTTTGGCCGCATACTTTTTTGTGTGTGCGCTCTGTGTGTGTGTAGCAGGAATGTGTGTGTCCGTGACTGCTGTCATCTGGTGTGTTTTGCCCGTGACCTTCGACCCGTGTGCTGGGGTGGCAGATGTCACAGCATGACGTGAAGTAGACACTAGAGCCGGGGCTCAGGGTTCACTCTCTCCCCTCGCTGCCTGTTCCCCCCCCCCCCTCCCCACAACCTGCCCGGTGCTGCTGTTGGGTTTCTCCTCCTGTGGGTGGAGCTGGTGTCTTGTACTGTGGCCACTAATGACTCGGTGTTTGTAGGAGGATGAGAGAAAGTGAATTGAAGGACGGCCAGGTCACCAAACACTGAAAAGCTGAGGGCTTAAATACGCTTCTGTCAAAGCCTGGAAGTCGCCCATATGGCGCACAAGACGACTCTTCCTGTCCTCTATATGATATCATGCCACCCATCCCTGTCTGTGACCCCCCACGGTGTTTCAGTGATATCACCTCCCTCCTCTCCCTCCCTCCCCTCCTCCCCCTCCATCCCCGTCTCTTCTCTCACATGTATATTTTATCCATCCAGACTCCCACATTAGAGACGGCATCCATTATTGAATTACTCCCCTCAGCACTACTGTGCAACTGTCACCCCACGTCAGCTCTAACATTTGGTGGATTTGTTTCAAAGGGGAAGGAGGGGAGGCGAGCACGCGCGCGCTCGCTCGCACACACTCTTAAGAAATGACATCTCTCCTGGCCGGGCATCGGGGAGCAGTTCCTGCGATATCTAGGACAAATAGACGATGCCAGAGCTCATCCAATGTGGCATTTGAAGACTTTGGGGAAAGGAAAAAAAAAAAAAAAATAGAACCGTGTCCGAGCGCCTGTAAAAGGACAAGGCTGATGTGGTTTTCTGATGTAATTCAATATTAGGTAGCCCAGCTCAGTGTTGCAAGAACAATGTCCAAAATGGATTTAAAGAGCTAAATTAAAGGAAGAAAAAAAATACATTACCTTTATAAAGGCTAAAATGAGGATAGAGCTTTTGCATGAGATCACATTATTTTGTACAAGTATACATTATAACACAGCTTTTCGATATATTTTCATGTCAGTGAGTCCTGTAAGCAGATTTACCCTGGTCTTTGTTTGAGTACACACTGTTCCACCTTTTTTTTAACTGTTTGTTGGATAAATCGTGTTTATAGACCAAGTTAGTCTTCAGTTTATTTTCCTGCTCTTCATAAATCCTACACTTTCAATCTATTATGTATGGGCATCGTCTCTCCTGACAAGGCTGGTATTATTCATTACTTTGTGCCATAAACCTTCAGTATTGTCCTGAATCAATTTTACATGCATCCTTTTCTCATGGCATTTAGATACAATAAGAGAGCTGTTGCTTTGACAGAGTCAGCCTCACTTGCAGCTGTGATAATAATGATAATAATACACTATCTGCTATTGAAAAAAAAAATCACTTTACACCATCCTGCCTGGCTGATGGAGTTTGAGCAAAGCAAGAAAATGTCGATTCCAGGCAGAAAAAACATTGATGAAACATTGATGAAATGTGATGTTTAACTGAGCTTTTAAGCTTGTGTTTGTCTAAATGTGATGGTGTAGCAAATCTCAGTTGATCCGTCCTGCTGACAGTGACCGTTGTGGTTGCTTTAAATGCAGAAGTAGTTCCGGAGAAAGTTACATTTATAATCTGCTGCGTGCAAAAAAAAGTCATTTCAAAGGTTATTGTAGTTTTGCTTTTCCTTATAGGGGAAAAACAAAACTACATGCATCATTACTATCATATGACTGGATTTATTTAGCTTCTGTGGTGGTATAATTGTCAAAAAAATTTGTCATCCATCAGTGCTTCGGCTCTTTTTTCCAAGATAACTTTGACTTTCAAAATCTAACGGTAATTGAATCTTACTGTGTTTGCGACAGTAAATCTTGCCTGTGATTGGCCGGTCTTAGTGAGGAAGTCCCAGCCCCACCATAATGACTAGGATATTGGTACAAAGCTTTATTTTTGGCTCTCGGGTTTTTAAAAATCCCATAATCATAGCTCCCAGGAATTTTATGACATCTAAGAAGCACATGTGTCAAATCCTGTCAGCATAGTTATGAGGGTGTTAAAATGATCCTTAACTGTGACACAATTCAGCCTGAGAGTTTTGTGAGCTGATCCTTAAACACGACCGTTAAAAAAAAAATAAATAAAATTATAGGGCATGATTGTAAAAAAAGGTTGGACATTGTTAGCAGATGTGCTCATGGTGAACAAAGCGGTGATACATAATAGGGCTTCTATTTGGTTCTCTGCTTTGAGGAAGAATGTTTCACCATTTAATGCTGCTTTTGGTGTAAAAAAAACAACAACAACATGACAATCCCTTTCACATGTCGGCTTTAACGAGCTGAAAACACACAGCGTGGCACATCTGAAGCACCTTGCAGCGTCCCTCCTCTCTCTGTCTTGTCATTCACATTCGCTCGCGCTTCACTGCTCCCTCATCCCCTCCACCTCTGATTGGCTTCCACTGCCGTTTTTCTCGCAGTCTCGCTTGCATTCCTCCCACATGCTGCTTCTTTCATGCTCTCATTCATACTGCATATACATGTGTTGACCCCCCCCTCCTCTCTCTCTCTCTCTCTCTCTCTCTCTCTCTTGCTCTGTGCCCCCCACCCCCCTGGCTTTGTCGCTGCACATTTCCTGGCTTGGCACGGTACCCTTGAGAGCAGCCCCACAGTCTTCTGTCTTTCCGAGAGGGATACTGGGCAGCCTGCTTCCTCCATCGCTCCTCTCTCTCCCTCCCTCTTTCTTTCTTTCTTCTTTTTTTTTTTTTAATTCTCACTTAATTTCTCGTTTTCTCCGTCTGTAACACAGCTGACATTTCCACATCTCTCTCCTCTCTCATGCACACACTCCTGACGGCTCACTCACGTGTACAGACTCACGGCGAGACATCAGAGGGAGCGAGAGTGTGAGTGTGTGTGTGTGTGTGTGTGTGTGTGTGTGTGCGCTAAACTGGACTGAGGAAGCTGACATGCCAGTGTGGAGCGTAATCGCCGCTTCTCGCCTGTCTGAGTGAGCGCGTGCCAGCGTGTGTGTGTGTGTGTGTGTGTGTGTGTGTGTGCATGCGTGCGTGTGTTTATTCCTGTGCACGTACGTACGCGTGGAGGCTCAGCTGCTCTCATGTTCGTCTGCCAGCACAGCCTCCGCTGCTAGCACCATGTTTCGACGCACAAAAAGGTAAACGGCAACAATCTGTCAACGCGCAGTCTTTGTGACCGGTGCGGCGCCGCGCTGTTGTTGGTGTGTGTTGATTCATCAGAGGAGGTTCTTGTGTTTTTCCATGATGTTTCCATTGTCCCTGCCAGCTATCATGCTGTTTCACAGTTGTGTCCCTGTCTCCATTTAGCTCCGACAATATGGTGTGTGTCTTTACATGTGTTTGTCTGCACAGGATGTGATTTTTTTTTTTTTTTTTTTTTTTTTAGATCTGGCAACTTTATGCATTTGGTGTTTTTGAAGTGCGGGGTTGGTTGGATCGTCTGTGCAAACTGTGCAATTATTCATCTGTGTATTCTCACGTACCTCAGCAGAAAACCTGACAGATATGTGCTTATTGTGGAGATGGACATGTGAAGGATTTAACCCTCTTTAGATTACAGTTTTGAGCTATTCCCCATCTCTATCAAACACACACACTGGATGGAGTGTGTGTGTTTGCAGCCTGCGTGTCAGAGATAGCATTATGAAGTGAAAGCATTATTTTCAGTGCCCGGGGAGTGCTTGTGGAGCGGGGAGCCAGCAGTGGGCAGTGCTAGAGGGCTGTCTGCTTGGCACAAGTCCTTGTTGTTCATCCCTCCTCCTGGTCACTTATTTCCCCTCTTTTCTACCTCCTCTGCTGTCTTTATTTCCTGCCGCTAATATCACCCCTCTATTTCCTCTCCTCCTCTTCTCCCGTCTCCTCTCCTCTCTCACACACACACACAGTCTGTACAGACCCCTCCTGCCGTTCGCTGCCTTCATCTCATCTGATCTCGGGGGGATTAAGTCTGAGTCTTCACTGTCACTCCCACTGTGCGGGGAAGGAACAGCAGGATACTCTGTATATGAACATGAGTGACGCCTCCCTCACTCAGACTGTCAGCCACGCCAGTCACAGTGTGTGTGTGCGTGTGTGTGTGTGTGCGCATATGAGGATGTTTACTTAAGCGGATGGACACGTGTATTTGCTGCCTTTGTTTTGTGAGCTTAACATGTTTACGGTGTGCGTTTCTGTGTGTATTTGTTTGTGTGTGTGAGATTACCTTGTTTTTCTTTTCCGTGTGTCTGCTGCACAGGTGTGTTTACGCGGCCATGTGATCTGCAGCATGACATCATATTGATCCATAGTGCACCTGTGTGAGGATTAGGTCTATGTTAATATTTGTAGCTCCAAAAACACTCATATATATCCATCATTGTTGCCCAATCTGTCATTTTGGTATTATTTGGTGATAAAATAGTGAAAAATGTCCCTCTTTATAAAGATCCTCATTGCTTGATTATATCAGGAATGTAAAATCCAAACATATTTACATTTGTACGAAACCGATAATCAGATGTTCTTATCTGTGTAGTTGTAAGAAGAAAATGTTAGCTGTTTTCATCATTGCACGTACATTTTCTTGGTTTGACAATTTCATTGAGGAATAGGTATTTGTAGAAGCATTACTCAGTATTTGCCGTAATGGATTTTCTAAGCCAGAACTTGGGAACATGTCAAATACTGGAAACTTTCATCAAATGCCTGCTTAGACTCATAAGCAGAAAAAAAAAAGAATCCAAATAACAGTTTTTCAGTCACAGAGCCTGAAATGCTGATATCATATCGGCAGCAGCACTGAAAAGTGTTCACTCAGCCCTATTCCTCAGTTATAAATATCATCAAATCATGTTCCCTGCTTTCTCTTTGGTTGTGTGGTTTTTTTTTTATTATCTTGCTTTCTCTCCCTCTCCCTGCTTTCCCGCACACTGTGTGCATTTTTTTTTTTCTTTCTATCTTGGCTGGTTGTGGCAATTAAGGAGAGATAATGCTTTGTGTCCACTCCAAACAGATTGAGCTACAGGAAGACAGTAAAATAGTGTGAGTAAGAGAGAGAGAGAGAGAGAGAGAGAGCAGGAGACGGAGACAGCGGCCGAGCTGCAGGAAGTAGAGAGTGGGATGGGATTAAAGGCAGAGCCTGAGGTAGTGTCTCAGCCTACATTTAAGAGTGGCCCGCCGGGGTTAAATGCACCTATGACGATACACTCTGTCTTTGTTTTGCTTCCTTCCGTCTTCGGCGTTCTCCTCCACTTGAAGGTGAACAGTGTCGGCTTGTTTTGAGTCTCAGGATGGGGGAGAACGAGGCGAGCTGGAGGAGACTTTGCAGAGCTCGGAGCTCGATGACAAACAAGTGAAGGAGGCCTTAATGTGTTTGTTAGCAGGAACATTATCCCACTCACACGCGGCTCATAGTGTTTTCCCACACGTATGCATTATTGCCTTCATACATGAAGCGGAGAAAAAATGATCCCGCTGATGACCGACACAATCACCAGAACGTTTCATACCGCTTACAAGCCGCACTGGCTGTTACAGTTTATTTTCTGAAGGTGAAGCAACATAAAACCCATAATTCAGCAGAGCCTCCATAAAAATGTATTTTTCCCTCATAATATTAATTTTTTTTGTCTGCTTGTTCTGTTTCTTTGTATGACTGCTGTTTTCACTGACGGTCTCCATTGTTACAGAACGCCATTGAAAAGTAGTTTTATTCCACACATATCTGACGTCTGTCGATGTGTGTGTGTGTGGCCTCTGTGACAGGTAATTCTGGGTATTTCAAGCTTCAGTACAGCATACATTATACTAATGGCCCTGAAGCCCCGACATAGTTATCAACTTAAGCATCACTGCATGAATTATAGCTACAATAAAGAGCACACTCAGTGGTGTTATGGCTTCTAGACGTCACTAAACGAGGGCCATTTTTCAACTATTTTAGTTTTTTTTTTGTCAGTGTGTGGCTCATACATAACAATAAAAACAGGGACATGGATGTCTTCCCTATTGCATAAATGCATAAAACATGTAAATTCAGTTGCATGCATATATCGAGCCTCTTAAGAGGACCAGTGTTGGTCCGGAGGTCCGGAGGTCATGAAGCAAACTTGTAATTCACTGTTTCGATTCGCTGTTGTTTTCCTGAACGACGCCTGCAGCCTCCGACTGCTATTGTTGTGCCAGGAACGGGATGCAGCAGCAAAATTTGCCACATCAAACATGATCCGCTGTGGCAAACCTGATAGGGAGCTCTCTGCCTCTCTCTCTCTCAGATGGAGAGCCTGATTGACTGGCACAAGGAGGACATTTCTTGAAAAAAAAGAAAAAAAGATTTAAAAAGAAATACTTTTAATATGCAAGGGAAGCAACAAGCCAACAAAGATAACAGAAAACATACTTGTTTTTAAGCAGTTGTTTATTTTTGTAGCACTTTTCATACAATTGGGAAAAAAAAAAATGTATGCATAATAGCACTCTGAACTCACAGTTCCCACAGTTGAAGCGACTTGCTGGCTCTAAAGTGTGACTGTAAGGCAGTGGGACTGTTTTAAGGATCGACCAATTATCGGCCTGGCCGATAATATGGGCCGATATTGGGCATTTTTCTAATAATCGGTATCTGTCTTTTTTTCCACCAATAGCCGATAAAATAAATTTATTTAAAAACGTGCTCTTTGGATCATATATACAGCCGTCTCTCTCTCTCTACCTGAAGTTACTACTCTGGACTGTGTAACAATGTCCCACCCACAGCTAAATTTTGACTCCAAGATTGTTAATTTTTACTGCAAATGCATATCGGTTCGACATATCGGTTTCCATAAGTACTAATAATCGGCATCGGCATCGGCCGTAAAAAAGCCATATCGGTCGATCCTTAGACTGTTTCCCTGTTTGCCCTGCCTTCAGCCATCGTCAGCTGGGACTGACTTTAGCCCTGGGTGGGATAAAGCAGTTCAGAAGATGGATGTATGATTGATTGATTGTTAGTTTATTGTTCGATTTGTTTGCTTACTTTACTTCAAACAACATGAAAAGGTTCAATAAAGCAATATAATTTTTATGATCTTACCGTCATTGCTCAAGAAGAGATTACAAAGTCTATTCGGGTACAGACATAATTTTTTCATTCCAAGCTTTGTACAGTACAGTGTAAAACTTTGATCTCAGGACCCTTTTAGCCTGATTTACAGTTTGCACTTTCAAAATGTTGCATTGCACAGCATGCACAAACAGGCTGCTCAACGAGTGGTTTGCATACATTGGACAATAATTATCTGTTGGGTATGGTATCGCGCAAGAGGTACAACACAGAAAATGTTTTCTAATAATTTGCACAATTAAAAGTTGAGGGGAGCCAGCTGAGGAAATGTGTCTTGCAATACCTCTTCAAGAGCATTAAACAGCAAGCACTTGTCTGATATTCCATATTCATGAATTCAAATGCACTAAATGGGTTCTGTGTGTTCGTTTAGTGGACTTTATTTCTGAGTACATCGCAATCCTAGATCAGGATTCCCATTTTTATATATGCACAGCTTTCGTAGATCAGGCCCTTTGTTGTGTCGTTTTCTTCTTTTTACACAGGAAAATGAACATCGGGAAAGGACGGGCCAATGATTCAACTAATTTATACTGAATTCCATCAAGCGTTTATCTGCTAGTGCATGATCAGCATGTTGTAGATATATTAGTTTGAATACAGAATGGTGTTTTTCTGCATCTTTGCAGTGGCAGATATATAAAACAAGGATTTTGTAGATTTAGTTTTCTATTAAATGGAAGTGTTTCTTGGCTGTTTTCTTGGTTTATGGTTTATTTAGCATATTAAAAACAACAGAAAAATTGTGGTGGGATTATTAAAAAACAATGATTTAAACTCTGAATGAAAGAACGCAATAAGAGAAAATCTAATATAGTCTCCCCCTCTTACTGAAAAGCAGTATAAAAACACATTATAGCATATATATTTTTAATGAATGAGCTGCGGAGTGGAGGACGGCAGAGGAAATGTTCAGCACTAAACATGGTAACTCCTCTCGATGCTCTTCTCCTGTTGTTTGTACCATGACAGCGCCATCTGTTACTGGCTGGTGTTCAGGGTAGCCTGAACCAAAACACACAGACTGTTTGTGGTTTATCTTTGATATTACCATGACACGATAACACAACTTAATCATGTTCAGCCCTGAGTTGGACGACAACCCGGCAACATGGGTTGCATAAAAATTAAATTGGGTCCACATGGAAAGAAGAAGAAGAAAAAAAACCCAACCTCCAGATACAGTCTTCCTGTTGAAGTGGTTTATGTAATATTTATAATCTATCCTGGAGTTTTTTTTTTTTTTTTTTTTTTTTTTTTTTTTTTTTTTTTTTAATTGAAGAAAGCTTTGGGCCAGTCTCAGTTTTGGCCGTCCTGTTTTGCTAATGTGATCATAAAGAATTCATGCAGTAATGACCTGTTGGATTATTAATCCCCTACATGCAGAATTATGAAGCGCTGTAATGGAGTTGAGGAGGAGGACCGAGCTCAGCCGCTGTTTGTGTCAAAGTTCACACATTACTGTAGAAAAAAAAAATGTAGACGGTTCATTCAGGGCCATCCGTCTCATCTTTAGTTGCTCATTGGCCTGTTAACTTCCCGAACAGTCATGCGTTGAGAAAATGACGACTGGTTTTAGTTTACATCTCGGATTCGACAATGAAATTAAAGGGACTGCCTGCAGTTCTGAAATAGCACAAGATGAACGCACCGGAAAGAGGAGGATCACACACCAGAGGCAGGGAAACACTTCCTACCATGAAAATAAGAGCACACAGGAGAACGAGCCACTCATACAGCATGTAGCAAGTGTGCAAACATAATTTGATTAACTACCAGTGTCTTGACATGACTGCCTTCCTCACTGTGTTTTGTGTTTAATTTGTGAAGCTAATGCTGTGTCATAGCTACCAGATGGAGCTGCAGTGTGGATGCATGTCACACTTCATTATTTCCTCTGAAGTTTTTTGGTTTTTTTGACACTTTGTCATCTATTAAACCTCTCACTGGGATATTTGGATACAGACATACCAGCTTAGCTCTGCAACACGCTGCGTTGAACGTTGTTAAAGTCCACATTTCTTTCTTTGTCTTCTAAAGCAAGAGATGTGAAGTTGAATCAGTGTTCCTCATGCTTCTAATAATGGTATCTACTTCAAATAAGTCAATTTATGGTTGAACAGTGGCACTCAACAACCTTTTACAGATATTTTTCAGATCGACTATTTTGTCATATTTAGAGGTTATTTACTCTTTAAATATCCTCAAATCAAAGTGTGTGACTGAAGTTTTCAGTTTCCAGGTGTATTTGTAAAGGATTAAGGCCACCATGTCAATACTGTCATTGGCTTGTAAAATATTGACGCTTTAATCAACCTCACCACTCTTGTTTGGGAAGCCGACAGAGGCCTGCTTCTCAAACACACTCAGTTATTTGTTCACCAGGATTTACGTGGGTGCTGTCACAATACAAATGGCCTGCAGTAACATTAAGCGTTTATATCCTCTTCTTTGTAATCCGGCTAAACCTGAGCAATAGGATTGATTCTTCTTATTAAAGAGAAATGGAGTTTCTCAGTTTTTACCATTGTGGCATTTTTGAATATTTGAATTATTTTGAGGTTTTTACTTGTATTTCTTGTAAATTTTCTAACAGTGTACAAACACATAAAGACGAACGGTGGACAAGTGGTGTACGTGTGCGCAGCCCACGCTCGTGTCGGCAGGCAGACGGTGGTCCATGCTTGTTTAATGTCATCAGATATGAGACACATGACATCTTACCTTTTATGGTGGGTGTTGCTATAGTGTTAAGTGAACCCAGAAAGTATTTACCACTTGGTAAATAATCATCCAGTGACAAAATGTCAAAACCATCTCATTGAAGAGGCTTAAGGCTTTGAAGTTTGCTTAAACCTGTTAGTATCACATCAGACGGTTTTGAGTTTGGGCCTCCTGCTGCTGCCTCGCGCTCGGCTGTGAATCCAAATGCATTATCTATAATCAGATACTTTTAATGTCTGTTAGACATGCTGCCAGACTCTCCACTTATGCAAATGAATTCTGCTCAGTAAAGGAAGTGTTTTTACTCTTTATGAGGTGACGGCTACGGATCGTTTGCCGTGAATGAGGTCACGGTGGGAACAAAGTGAAATGTCGTTATTGCGGTGATTCAAAGCCATTCTCCGGTCTCCACAAAGAGTTACTGCAGGAAGCTGACACCGACACACACACACACACACACGCATACACACACGCCAGAGAGACGGATGCAGTGCAAACAAGAAACTAGAAAGCCACAGACTGATAGATACCAGCGGAAATATCCAGAAAAGCAGTGTGCCAACACAACTTCCTGATGCATCCCCCTGCCCGAGGACACACTTTCGCACCCTTCGAGGACATCTGCCAACACCTTCACCCGCAGGAAAGTGATAGGACTAAAATAGATGTCTGGACGTTTTACTGTGTCCCGACGGCTTCTATTTACGAGCTGTGCTCAGGCCGTTCACCCTTTGGACACCACTCTGCACCATCAGATATTTAATTATTTAGCTTTATTGAGCTTCGCCGCGCCACTGCTTGTTTTAAGCTTTTCTCCCCTGTTTAAGGATGTAAGTGAAAATCAATGCATTATAAAGAAAACACTGTAGATTTAATGCACCGGTACGTTCATCTCTAAAGTACAGTTCCCATTCAGCCATCAGCTCCTAGTGTTGCTCATGCTGGGAACACAGTTAAGCTTAACTCACTGGTTCATACAACAGACTAAAGATTATTAACGTATTCATATGTTCTGAATTGTGGGACATATTTTGACATTTATTTGCATATGAACAAAATGTACCCATATGAGTATATTTCAAACTGATTCGGATTTCTTAAAGCTTTTGCTTGTAGTCGTGTTAACTGATCCGTCTGCACTGTGTGGGTCAGTCTGATGACTTTACACTCAGCTGAAGTTTCCAAACGCTCTGTAATTTAAATGTGAGGCGTTCTTGCGAGAAAAGTGTGATTATGAACTTACGACGACTAGAAGCAGCAGTGACACAGCTGAGATGGAAGGCTAGTTGAGGAGCTATGAGGCGCTTTAATCCAGTAACAAGCAACTGAAGCGGAAGACTAACAGGCCTCATCAGCAGCTTTTGTACAATTCAGGTTATTAACCAATCATTAAGCAGCAATGTAGACACAGTTATGGATCACTGGTTCATTTTCACAGGAAATGTAAGAAAGAAGCGTAAATTGGATGTGGCTTTGATGCCTGGTGCCAGACTTGCTGGTTTGAGTAATTGGAACTGCTGATCTCCTGGGATCAGCCGGAGCGCGGTTGTAGCCTGGCCTGATGAGGCTCCACTTCTGCTGATACACACAGATGGTAGGCTCATCATTTGGCACATCGACGGATCCGGCTCGCCCCGTGTCAACAGTCCAGCCTGTTTTTGGTGCACTATTGTGCAAAAAAATGATTTTTTTTTAAATACATTTTGTTTTCATCAAAACCAATGGAGCAGGTTTCTGCCAGTTTGAGCATTCTTGCTTTCGTTTTATGGCCTCAGAGTAGCCATCATCTAATGATTCCCGCCATTACAATAAAGAATATTGTCAAACAGCAAGAATCAGTCATGTTTTTATGGTCATAAAATTAATTCAGGGCTTATTCAGTGCAGTCCCAAGTGGCCAGACTTTAATTTAGGAAGGCATTAGGATGTGGTGGGGGAGATTAGTGGCGTGGATGTCAATCAGACAAATCTGCTCAAAATATGCAACGCAGTCATGTGATATGAATCTCAAACAAATTGCCTAATTTCAAGATTGAAGGTTATTTTAAGGGAAAATGACTCCGACAAATTATGTTTTGTCTCATCAAAATCAGAGATTGCTTTTACAGTAAGGTACACACCAAAAAATATTATTTAATCAATATTCTTAGAAGGTGCCACTTAAATGTCACTCAGTGTTCCACCAGTATTTTGGGACTAAAACATTATCAGACAACATTGTGGTTGAAAACTTAAAAGATGTTTGCAATACTGGTGCGATTTCACAGAAGGCTCATCTAGGAAACAAAAAGAAGATGGCATGTGGGCCGTGTCAGGACAATGAAAGACATTTTACTACAGAGGAGTGTTTTACAACTGCGTTAAATCATGCACATGGATATTAACCTGCACACTGCTGCCATCCGCAGTGCTGAGCCACACTCAGTGTAGTCGGTCATCATTTTAGCTGTTTTCTCACCCAGCCTGAGAAGGTAATATCGCTCATCACAAAATCTGCTTCAACTTAATTCATTTGAGGGTGAAGACATCAGGAAGTATGCTGAACGTGAATACACCATGTCTGTAATGTTAATGATTGCCGTATTTTGATGACAGTGTTTAAAACACCTCTTAATTTGTACTGTTTTTATCGTTTCCTCATCGTTTTCCTTCTTCGGACTGCTTGACTAGTCCGTGTTAAAAGCTTAGTCAAGAAAAAGAAAGTACATCCTTGCAGGACTTCGTGGCACACTGCAGGCTTTAGAAATAAAGTGGTTACGAGAAGCTGTGTTGAAAGTTGCCTTGATGGGAGATGGCCTCCCTTGTGTGCGGATTTACAACATCCCAGGTCCCAGACTGGCTTGACTCACTTTGTTATTCATTAGTCGGGCACTTAGTCAGTTCACTCTCAAATATGCTGTCCAGGTGAGCAAGCTGCAGTCAAAAGTTCAGCCAGAAAGTCAGTGTGAACGTCAGCCAGGAAGTCGATCCATCACTCAGCCAAAACGTTGGGTAATTCCGGCCGTCAGCCTCTCTCTCTGACTGCCAGCTTCTGCGCTCCATCATACAGCAGCTCATTACATAATCTGTTACTGTATGTAGGAATAATAGCACAATGCACAACCTTTTCTTGGTTACTGAATCAACTCTGAGGCTTATTGTACACAGAGAACACTCAGTCCTAAAACCCTCTTCATTTCCTACATGCTAAAATGTTTGGGTGACTCAGTGGAACCATCTTTTTTTTCTGTTTTTCTCTGTTTGTAGTTTTTTTTAATGATGCTTTTTTTTTTTTTTTTTGTTTCACTGGGAAGAGACAGCTTTGTCATCTTTGCTTCCTCTACTTAGCCTCTGTTTCACTGGGAATAACACCAAAAGCCTCTATTTATGGCTTTCTGTGCGAGAGGGCTTAGCAGCAATGGGGTCATGTGACCGAGCCCGGCAGCATTCCTTAACACTAAGGTGGTCTGGTTTCTCCTCCCCGCTTCCTGCTTTAGAAGTTCTTGATCATCTTTCATCAGCTCTTGATATATTTTCTCTTTTGATTTATCTGATTTGTTTATGTGTGGTTTTTTTTTTCCTTGTTTTGTTTTGTTTACTTTTGAGCCGCTGCCTGTCAGCATCTCTCAGCTGTCTTCACAGTCTCCATCTAAATGTCTCATGCTTAATAATTCTGCCCACATGGCTTGATCTGGACACGTTCCCAAGTTTGGCATCCCATCCAGGTCCCGGTGGATCTCTGAGGCCCTGGATGTGAGAACAGAACGGCGGATGTTGTGCAATAGGATGCAATAACATGGACCGGGGCTTGTTGATGAAGGAAACTTTTTTTTAAAGGGGCAGCATTTCATACCACCACTTCCATCCCGTTTCCCACAGTCATAAACATGTACTCACCTTTAAGACGTTCAGAGAGTGTTGGGGAGACGTCACCTGACAGGAAGTGTGACTGGATGGATCGATGGTGTAACCGTCAGGAAGGTCTGGTGTCCTGTGCGGTCTGTGAGTCAGCACTTAGAGCAGAAGATGACACCACTGACTGACAGACTCCCCACACACACACACACACACACACACACACACACTCTCTCTCTCTCCCGGAGTTAATAATCTGCTGGGTAAAACACATTAAACATGCACAGACACTCGCTCGCACCTGTCTCCAGCTCACATGTGCATGCAAATGGATGATCAGTCATGGTCCATGCAGCACGTGCACACAGTGTGCACGCACGGGGGAAGAGAAAACACATGTTGTTCTCCAGGTAGATGAACTTTCTCTCATCATGAGCCATTAGGCTGCATCGGGTGCTTTTTCAGAATTAGCTTGTCCCTCTAATTGACTGTGGGCCATGAGTTGCTCTCTTATTTAAATTTTCTTCACTGCCGTTTTTTTTTTTTTTCTTTTTTTTCTGTGATCGTCCATTTTGAAGATTGTTCTCTGCTGTTGGACAATAACAAAGCTGCTTCGGGTAACTTTAATGATATTGACTAGAAGACATCTCTGATGGAATTTGTTGAATCTTGTCCTGCAGGTGTTTTACAGAGCTACTAGTTTAATCTTCTTATCATTTAGAAGCGCGTCGACTTTAGTACACGAGCAAACATTGAGGGCGCTGTTTTACATCGAGCACTAATCAATGGGCAAGTTTAAAACCTACTTACACCCATCTGTTTGCCCACAGGTTCTTCTTCGAATAAGGTATTGTCAGGATCAATAATAGTCTGCTTTGAATGAATGAGTGAATGAATGAATGAATATCAGGTTTAAGGTCGACGGACTAATGTTTTCCTGTTATGGGAGCGGATGCAGAGTGATGAGTCTCCACATGCTGCCTACATGTGCTCTCAGGCAGCAGCAGGGTCTCCACGTGCAGCTTCAGCTTCGGACAGTTTTCTGCATGTTGCACAACAGCTGTACTTTCACAACGTACATGTAAGTTATAGACATGGACCTCAGGATGTGTGTTCTGTTAGATCACTATCGCCACTATCACAGCCGACCAGTCACTCTATGGTAACCGCCATCAACAAAATAGTGAAGTTATCTCGTATCATCCTCAGGGTCTCAGGAATGCAAAACCCCGGTTGAAATGCTCCTGGTCATGCATGATGTCAAAATGTACACAAACTGAAAGATCAATTTATCTCATGGGGGTGCAGTTTAGCATATCTTACTGAGCCAGGCCCATATAATCAAGAATTCATATAAAATACAGACTAAAATTTGAGGAATGCAAAAATCCATCAGTAAAAGTCCATAGAATCCTCTACAGAGGGATCTGCAGTAAATCTGCATCGCTAATTGCACTACGGTGCAACCACACCCGGCTCCATGGAGAGATTGTGCTCTGATTGGTTTATTTATTGTTGCAGTCAAAACACGCTTAAGTTTTAACATGAAGACACACACATTACGGCTAAAAATCAACAGTAAAGTTGCAGTAATTTTCAAACCACTGAACACTCGTATGAGCAGGACTGAATGAGACATTTCAAAAGTAGTTAAAATGAGTGAAATGTTAAAATGTTCACAGTTTCAACGGCGAACTTGAATTTGAACACAGCTGAAAGTGCATGTCTTTGTGCTATTGTTATATTATATTTATGTTATGTAATGAATGAGTAGCACACAATGATGCGGTGAAATTTATGTTAAATTTCTGTTGTGTGGATGTTGAGACGTTTCCTATTTATTATTATTTTGATTGTATTGCCACCTTTCTTTCTCATTTGTGATACTGATTCAAATGAAGACAAGTCTTTTTTTGTTTTCCTTTTTTCCTTTTTTTTTGTCACGTGAGCATGCGTTGTATGAGTGTGCCTACATACACTACAGCTGTAACAAAATGGGATGCAATTATACATGACGTATTTATTCAATTGTATATATACATATCTACATAGCATTTTTTTTAGATATTTGGATGTGATCTACATGTCTCAAAATAAATTTCCATCATCATCCTCATCAAAAATCTTAGTTGCCACCAAATTTATTGTCGCCATGTTGTGTGTTCTCAATCATTACCTCTGTGCTCTCGTAAGTGAAGTCAGGAATTTTAATTAACCCAAATTGCCCTTCAGAGACAACCATTACACAGAAAATGTGCTAATTCTTTTGTGTGCCACCGTTGCCTCGTGTGGAGAGTCCTTACAGCTCGGGCATTAAAAATGTCGTTTTCATAGCTTCTGTCCGTTTGTTATTGTTGGCGTCATGGTTATTGGTGTTCTGATTGTCGACCCTTTCTGACAGTTTTGGGCCAGCGTGAGGGGTCTGACCCTGTGCTTGCCTCAGAGTGTGTGTGTGTGTGTGTGTGTGTCCATTCATATTGTGTGTGTGCGTGTGGGGAACTAATGGCCTGGTGCCAGCCAGAGGCCTGTGGGGGGATAATTGCACATCAAAGCTTCTGTACGAGTCATTACCACAGATTTAACCTTTGACCCTACAGCGGTGGAGCCTCACAACCAATGACAGCTGTTGGTTTGGGTGGTTGGAAAAGCGGGACACTGGGCTAGCGGCTGTTACAGTGTCGTTTTTGGTTTTTTTGCAGTTATGGTGGCAGCAACAGAGCCGTCATATTGACATGCTTGCAGGTTGTTTGTCTGATATTTTGTGGGAGTTTCCTCATTTTTTACTGTGATTACGCTCACTGGCAGTGAGATATGATGTAGTTGGATTTAGGTTCATCTCTTAATTTATTTTTCTTGTTATGATAAGAATTTAGTATATTACTGAGTGCTACATTGATTGGATGTGATTACTAGGTGTGAATAGACAACATATAAACTATCAAAAAATGTTATTAGTTGTCTGCGTAGGCCATCGGTATCAGAAACAGTTATTGTGTGTCTGTAGTATGACCTCATTGTTTGGACAGGCTTTCAACACCACGCTGATAACTTACATAACAATGTGTTCTAATGAAGTCCTGTTATTTACTGTGTTCACACACAGTGGCTTCCTTACACGTCCTGGAGTCATGTGTCATGTTACTTACTGTCATTTAACTCTGTCTAGTTTCTGTCAGCTCCTTTTAGTTGGTAAATGGTCCTCTGTGTTTGCCAGCTTCTGTCTGCTGGACGACTTCAGTGTTTCTTTCACAGCTAACACTATCACTGAGAGCAAGATTTTGACCTCATTTGCAGTTTGTAGACTTGTTGAATTGACACACATTACATTTATATATACATCTGTAAGTATTACTGTGCTTGAAGTGTCAGTAGCAAATTGATTTCAATACCTATTGTATTGAAAACTGGAGACATTTGTGTTATATACATAGACAGTGGTGACCTAGAGGTTAAAGAAGCGGACTTTGGACCGGAGGTTCTCAGATCTGAATCCCACAGCTGACAGGTGTCTCTGAATAAGGCCCTGACCCCGTCTATTTCTAGATATACCATGATGTGAGTTCATACACAATCCAATTTTATATTAAAGTTTGATGAAGTTTTATGATATAGTATGGTCATATATTGCCATGTTCAAGTCCAGAATTTCACCCGTTTTGCTTCCATAAACCTGATGATGATGATTTTTCTGATTCAGTGAGTCAAAATAACAAGTAAATCTCAGGAAAGCCCCGAGTGCAGCGGTTGTCATTGCTCATGTCCTTGATTGTCATCCTCCCTGTTCAGATTATGTAACGTTATTTTAGCCTGTAGATAACGCTGTGCACCTTTTAATGCTGTAGGGCCGTGCACCCATTTGTCCCCTTCTTGTAAGGCCTCCGGGAGATTTTGTTACATTTAGTCTCAGAATAATAATGAAGATTTAGTGGTCAGCGTTGTTGCTGTGATCACGTCGGTAAAAAACAAAACACAAAAAATGTAAATGATTTCACATTAACGGCCAGTTCAGCCATCTGTGTCAACTTCAGCGTGTTGTGCAGTCGTACATTCATGAGCAGTAACTCCGTCTCTTAGTGACGCTGTGAAAGCAGCTATGTATACATGGTGTTGACTGTTTATAGTGTTGAATGACGGCATGGACCTGTTGAATGTTTAACTTTGCCCCGATGTTCCTAACCGTCCAGTCTGAGACACACAAACATTAACATAAGAAGGAAAAGAAGAGAACTCGCCGCACGGATGAAGTTAGGTAAAGCGGTTTTGAAGATGAGCCGGACATGATGGAGATATTTGATCTGTTGTGTCGTCTGGGAATGATCTGTAGAATATCTGCATTTAGTTGTTAACGCTCTCATATCTGCCCACTCTGAACCCATTCTCTTTTCTCCCCCATTGCTGTTTTGGTGAAGTCTTTTCAAGGCCACCTGGATGCAGACGCCTGCAACGCAAAAAGCACATATCTGCTTTGCATCTTTTGACAGGCCGACACCAACACACGTATTAGAAAGCCGTGTCACCCGCCGGCTCCCGCGGCCGTCAACAGAGGCCCACACAATACCAGCATGCACCATTGACCCCAGTGAATCATTGTGTGTGTGTGAATGACAGCACCACACACCTCAACGCTACTCCTCTGTCACACTCAGATTGAGCCCGGGTGATGGATTACACATTGGATTATGATGGATTATAGGACGGGCATTCGTATCAAAACACACACACACATGCACAAACCCTCATTGGCTTGGTCAACAGACTCTGACTCACAGTATTGTGGTTCGCTGCAGGATGAGATCACATTATCAGTTTTTTTGTTTTTTTTTGTGGTTTTTCCTGGCTGCAGATCTGAGCCCGTGCAGTCTGCTCCTCACCTTCATTGTTTGTTTGACACAACTTGTCTGTTTCTTGCCGTGTGCTTGGGGTAGAGCAGGAAGCAGTCGGAGATGTCACTGTTCGCTTTTTATGAGTGCGACTCTCGATGCGTTGCCATGGTAACAATGTGCTTTTCCCCCCTCTCTCATTTGCAATTCATCTTTTCCTCTTCTTGATCAGTTCATAATGGACAGAGAAATTTTGTTCTTGATGAACCTAATTGGCTTGCATATTTCAAAGGAACGTGACCTGTTTTGAGTGGAGCCCCGGGTTACTGTGGAATTTAAAATACGTTTATGCACAAGTGCATGACTGAATACGTCCAAATACCACCATCTGTCAGAATGCAGAGAAGGTAGCGCACGGTGCCGTGCAGTTGACAACGTGTCGGTACTTGACCACCAAACTGAGGCAGCTTTGGATTTATGATTCAAGGATGACAGCATATTGCATACAAACTGTTTCTATTTCAATTCACCGCACACCCGGCCCCACACGCACACATGCTCACCTTCTTAGCCAGATTGGATGAGGATGAGCCCAGACTGCACAGCCACAACCGTGACAGAGTGATTTAAAGTCACATTCACACACATATTCCCTCCACCACCATCAACCCCCCCCCCCACCTTGCTCTTATCTACTTTGCACTCCCAGTCAAGTGAATCTGTAGCACACTGGTCAGAAGCCCTGACAGCCCCCTATAGCTCCTCTAATCTCCACTGACCGACTGCTGCTAATAATCAAGAAGGGATTTCGGCGCCAGACATGCAGGACGATTGGACGAGCGAGATTAATGTTACCTGCAGTTTAAATAAGCTGTCTTTCCCCATCTCTGCTTAGCCGAAGAAGGATGTGAGTGGAAACACTGTTTTATTCAGCTTTCTGTGAATTTCTGAGTTTTATTGCTCTCGAACCAAAGTAGGGCTGCAAATGTCATTGCTGTATTTCCTGGTTTGTCCACTTTGAGGCTGTTGCAGCTCTCTGGAACGACATTAAAGAAAAAGCAACATGATGTTTCTTAGTTGGTGGTTCGATCTCCCATCTAGGAGGAGGATGTGACATGGCAGGTTCTACACACTGAACCTCCTGAACTTTACACTAACACTTTCAACAAAGGGACATTTTGACAGGGAAACTTGAATGAGTGAAGATGCATAGCTTATATAATGCTTTTATACAAGTGTGCAGTCTCATTCAATGAATTCAGGCCCATCCATCACTTTTTAGTGATGTTTGGTTTGTGAGATAAGCCTGAGAGAAAAAGACTTTTCTAACCAGTTTCAATATAATAAAAGATAAAAGTGATGCTTCTCCTCAGACTTCTTTAAACAACCACACAAACCAACAGCCAGCAGTTACACTGCTCTCTGTCGAGTGGTATAATTCTCATTCTTTTCATGCTCGGACTGGGATACGCTGTCTAAAATAATGCGGTCATGCTTGTTTTGAAGCAGGCGCTCTCGGCAAATTCACTTTTTTAAACTGCTGAGTCAAACAGGAGTCTGAAGGCAGACTGAGGATATGATTCTTTGCAAAAAACACAACTGGCTGGAGAAAATAGCAGATCCAGTATATGACCACCAGCGGAGTGATGTTTCCACCCGCACTCCTGCTGTGTCTGTCGTATGTGCTCTTTACAGTTTCAGCAGAAATCAAGTAACAGAGCTCTCAGTGTGACCTTTATGTGTGTGACTGGCAGCTGGAATACAGAATAAAGAGCAGAGGCCCTATTTAACCCTTTTTACAGTACAATTGCTTTGGGCAAGATGCCCTTTTGCTGCATTCATTTAGGATAACAATGCTGTAAAGCAGAAGGACTTCTGGCTTCTTGGGAAGATTAGATTGCTTTTCCTTTTAGTGGGTTCTCATTCCGTTTCTGTCTTTAATCATCCAGTCGAGTGTATAATGCTTTAAAGGGGACTTAGAATGAAAGAATCAGTTTTCTTGACTTCACACTGATCAATTATTCATCATTTAGAGAGTTAATTTGGGGAAACGAGAATTCATGATGAGCAAAAAAAGAAAAAAGAAAAAAAGCAGATTGTGGGGAAAAATGGAAGAAATGAAGGAGAAGCACACGAGTGATGTATCATCAAAAGACGTTAACGACATTTGCTTGTAATTGAGAATAACTGAGAGAAAGGGAAAAGCCACAGGAGCCAGGCAGCAAATATTCAATCTCCTTCCCTCCAAGACGTGTTTAGATACTTCACCTGAAAGTGAATCACTGCCATTTGACGGCTGGCTGGTATACGAGAGTTCTGTAGGTGCAATGAATCATGAATCAAAAGCTAAGAATATGCTGTGGAGTGAAGCTGGTGCAGGCTATGCTGAAGTGACTCAGCTTTTGATTGAGAAAGAGCAGTAATGAAAATGTGACTGTTTTTTTTTTCCCTCCTTTCCTGGAGACCACAGGTTAGAGACGAGCAAAAATGAACGTCAGCTTCTAAAGCTCAACTAAGGATGAGGAAAAGTGAGAAAATAACTGTGTTTATTTGACTTTCTACACCTTTGCGTCGTTTTTCATCTCACTTCCGTCACCCTTCCCCCTTCCCCGCCGCTCTGCTCTCATTTTCTGAGAGCTGAAGCGGAGGGCTGTGTTAAGCCACTTCCAGCCTTCTGTCCAAAGCTAATGCATTTCCCTTAAATATTTCAATATGCTCCTTCTCTGTTCTGCAAGGTTGAGTACAAGCTCTCCCTCAGCTGGCGCCCACAGAGGCGCACTGCCACCGATAAAAATCCTGCCAGGGGTTTGATGTCTCGGAGTGCTAGAAGCAACTGCTGAAGACTCGCATCAAAAAGAAGGAAAGATAAGGGAGGGTGTGGGAGCTCTGCAAGACAGGGATATAGATAATAGATACAGGGCTTGTGTGTTATTTAAGATGCATCAAATAACTAGTGTCTTTCTGTGAGACCATGCTTTTTATTTATTTTTATTTATTTTTTTATTTTGGTGTGCGAGCGCTGTGATTTTTTTTTGTCCACTTCCTGCACAGATGCAGAGCAGCATGTTGGCTGATGCAACGTGAAGCAAACTGTTTGTCAGATGTGGTTCTGCTCTGCAAAATCTGGTCTGACAGGCACTCCAGTGAAGCACACACGTAGACATGCGACGGCCTGTGAACAAACCCAATACACAAATGGAAACAACACCTGAAAGGAAAAAAAAAAAAGCATCTACTTCCCACTTCATGAGTGGTTACGTAAGACAATAACCTGTGCTTCATCTTCTGTGTGTTCTCCTTCAAATTGTTCAGTGACACATCCAGTGGCGATACCGGCGGCAGCAGCAGTCTTTATGATTCAGTAATTCATTACGAGGTGTACCTATCCTCCGCGGTGCTCTCCGTCTTCCCTCCGTCCCTCAATCACCTGTGCCATTATGTTCTATGGCAGCAGCCGTCGTGGGGATGGACCGAGAGGAAATTAAAAAATCTTTGTTGCTTTGTTGCTCTCCCCGCTGGATGGGCTGATGTCAATAAAATCCTGTATTACGTCCTCACACATGTGCACACAAACACAGGGACATCCTGTCCATACGGTGAAAAGCAGAAACATGTTTTATTCCATGTTTACGGAGTGTAACAGGTCGGCACGTGGCCCAAAAGGGTGTGTTTATTAAACCGGGGGTCTCCGAGTCATCTGTCAACACTTTTTATTGATGCAGTAAAGAGAAATACTGAACTTTTGTTTTTTTTCATGTTCCAGTTGCAGAACCAGTAACCGGAAAAGCCTCATCTTGACCAGCACATCGCCCACCCTGCCAAGGCCGCACTCGCCACTGCCTGGTCACATAGGTCAGTACCAACACCATTTCTGTCTTCTTTTGCTTTATTTTGAATAGTGAGGCCAACAAAATGATGTTTTTTGACCTTCCTATGAAATGCAACCGGCTCATTGCTGCATATTTTCTGTTGGTCATAGATGAGAGAATCTGCCGGGACGAAGGTTTGAAGGGATTTTGTTTTGAGGCTCAAAAAAATAGTATTTAGCTGAAGAAACAACATAATACCTTTTAACTGTAACTGTTCTATTGTTCACCAATCAGAAACGAGTTCAAAGTTAATGCTTGTCCTAAAGATCACTTGTATCCTTCCAGCCCAACATTTCTTTTAAATACTTGTTTGTTACACTGGTTTATGACACTTCCCTCACAAAGGTTGACACACTTTCTCGTTAAGCTCCTGGCACCAAATGATCAACACAACATCCAGCATCCAACCCAAATGAGCGCTTATTCACCAGAACGCTGCGGCACGGAGCTGCGAGCAGATGGATCAGGGCTGAGATGTACATTTTCTGTAGGTGTCACAAAAGTAGGTGTTACAGTGAATAAACACATCTGATGTTTACATCAGTTCTGCTCGTGGGCTTATGCCATCGAACGGTGCTGAGCGTTCCCGAAATCCTTTCCTCAAAAGACAGGCTCACTTTCATACTCACTGACGGTTTTGCTTCATTGTCCGATCTGAATACCAGCACTGATCGTCTGTTTTCTGTGCTCCTCTCTCCATATGGATTTCAACAGGAAGCAGTCCGTTGGACAGCCCGCGCAACTTCTCGCCAAGCGGACCGGCCCACTTCTCCTTCGCCTCCTCCCGAAGGTTGGCATCCCTCCTTGTTTCACACGATAAGTCACACATGCGCCAGCGCAAGAACAGTTGAGTCGAGCGAAATTGTTGCAAGGAGTATTTTTGCTCACGAACACACAGTGGAAGCCTTGAGGGAACACTCCCACGCAGTCTCAGACGTACGCAGGATGAAATCTCCTGCTCTCGTCCCGTGTCTGTCCCCGGCTGCTCCCGCTGCGTCGCCGTGGCAGGTGCCACTCCGGGCCGGGATGAGCCAGGCGAGGCGACGAGACTTCGCCCAAATGCATATCCCTCATCAGCCGCTCAGGAGAAAGTGTCAGACGAGGGGTTTGCTGAACGAGGCCTCAGGAAGGAGAGCGAGAAAAGAAGCACGTGTGTAATTGGATAGATTGAAACAAAATGAACACGGCGGAATTGCTGTGATTTGACAAATGTGCTGTTCAGAGAAACTTGACATTGAATTGAATTGAGATTTGAGTTTTGGCTGTTAAAATAAATGAAGATTTCTTCGAACGTATGCGTCTGTTTTACCCCCGACTTCCTCTCCTTTCTCAGGGCTGATGGTCGAAGATGGTCTTTGGCCTCCCTGCCTTCCTCAGGATATGGCACCAATACGCCCAGCTCAACGGTACGTTAAAAACCAAAAGATGAAGTCTGCATGGTCGGAACATCCTCACAGCTGTCACACACAACACACAACATAACACAACACAATACTGATGCTTGTGTTCACTCATTTTATTGGGTGTTTTGAACCCAGTGTTGTTTATGTCCTGCTAGTTTTATATTTTCCTCTTTCTTTACTCTTTGCTGTTACTTTCTTGCCTGATACCTCGATGCCTGAGACCTTTAGAAAAGATTCAACTCAAAGGGTGGACGAAGTCCCAGTGGTTGGAGATAAGATGGAAATGCACAGGTTACTTTTTGGTCATTAATCACTGTAATAGCTATAAGATGTTCTTCCTCTGTGTGGACACTATCGGTGAAGTTGATTTGTTCTTAACAAATGTGCCTGCTTCCACCTGTGAGTGTTATGTTCTCATATATTTAACCACTTCAATCCTACCAAGTTATTGAACTATGGAGAGACTTGTTTTTCTTACTTTTAAGACATAAACTAACACATTTAGATTTAAATTGTTTTGAGCAAATTATGTTGACAGGTGTAAAATTGAAGAAAGGTGCTCAGATTTAGCTATTTTTACCTCAAAACTTTTTTGTTAGTGGAAAATCGTCCTGAAAATCTACTACTATGAAACGATGCATTGAATAATCTGTAACGGAGAAGCCTCAATATGATGCATAGAACATATGTTAGAAAGTCACTCACACTATAGAAGATTAATTGCTCATTTCAGGGTTGATGTTCCTTAGTGAATATGGCATCCATGACTGACTTTATCACACCCTTCATGTCACACACAACAAAGTCCAGCAGTGCAGTGATACGATTTAATCTACCATATTAACAGTATTGTTCTAGTAGGTGAGAGAGTACTGTTCGTTTAAGGGGAAAAGAGGCTGATTTGATTTCATGTTATATCCAAAACACTTATTTTTCTTTAAACAATGGCCCATTTTTAATAGCTTCTTATCCTTTTTTTCACACTGAGATCACGCAGTGATTTTTCATCATATCATTTCCGCAGTAGATTGGATTCGGATATAAGCATGTTTCAGCCGCTGCACTCAGATTATTGAAATGTAGGTCATTGAGTTGATATTCCGATCAATATTCGAGTGTTTCCATAAAGCAGCTGGGCCTCCGTGCTGTGATGGGTGTCCATGTATGGAAACAAGTGCAGGAGGCAAATTATCAATCAATTTATCCATACAAAGTTTTAAAAGCACTATACAGGCACAGATGATCTACCATTTATAGACAACAAAGGCTTTCGCCGTCATGTGAGGGAGACGACCAATAACGGCAAGTCGTGGTCGATGCAGCTCAAGTACCCTTGAATACTGACTCAAGGACACTCATATTCAGCGCATGTTGTATAGAACTATGTGAATGCAGTGAGGAAAATGCGTATGTTTTCTGAGTTCTCCTTTCAAGTGGGGAAAAAAGAATCAATCATACAGAAAAACTTGACTGTTACAACTTTCCAGCGTCTGTTTGTTTGAATTCTCTGCAGCTGCCGCGATGCTTTTATCCTCTTTGAGGATGTTTGAACGTGTCCTTGTATTACAAAGCTCGTGGCTGTAAACTAGATATCACGGTGTTGCTGTATGAGCTGCACGAGTGTCCTGAAATAAAACGTTGAGTTTGTATGGGAGTTTAAAACATTTTCATAGGTTTCATATTTTTATCGTCAAAAACTTTCAGTGTTGTTCATCCAGTGTTTCCACAAAGACATTAAATAGAGGGAATCTCGAGCGAGTGTCTTCTTTTTAGTCTTTCATCCGCCTGTAAGTCATAAAGTGATCACGCACAATACAGCTGAATTTCACATTTTTCATCTGCTGTGTAATTGATGATGTGGGTTTTGTCTCTTGTGCATGAATATGTATCGAATGGAAAAAAGTGATTCCTTGTGTTGTCTGGCAGCTGTGGGGTCGGTGAATTCCTGCTCTGTAGTTGCTTTAGTTTTGTTCTGTTTTGCTTTGAAATGTTTCACAAGCCCCTGCTGCAGCTAATATACCCTGCATACACTAACTCACACACCCCTGCCTTTTTTCGACTTTGTACTCGCTGTTGTGAGTCTGAGACGATTATCTTGAAACTTTTGAGGGGGGGGAAAGAACGTGCAGCACATGTAAACCAGCACTAAAAATAACTAATCAGTTGCTAAGATATGATCGACCTGATTTATCTGCAGCTTCTCGACTGATGACTTTCTGGAAAATGTGGAGCAGGGACGATTGAATCGAAAACGTACCCAGTGTGCATTTCTTGCCTTGCAGTTGCGATCTGCTCCAGTAACTAATTCTCAGTCCATCGCGGTTTCCACAGTGGGGGATAATAAAGAGGGACTACGGAGACGAATACAAGAGAGTGTAGGTGGAAATGAAAGATGATTTGATGCAAACAGAGATGCGACGGCAGCCTTCACTTTTGTCTGGGTGCGAGATGTTTGCGGTATAAGAGGCTACTCAGAAAAAAATGAGCCCTGCCAAGGACCATTTGGTAAATACTCCTTTTGAGGAATGGACCTTAATATGTATGATGCTCAGGTGGAGGTGTTGACTCATAATCCACTCCGCGCATGCCGAGCTCAACCACTAACACCGCGCCTCCTCTGCCTTTCACACATCATCTCTTTCATCAACTCCCGTCGCAGCCGTACGTATACAGACACACGCGCCCATTCGGTGAGCCATTCATCTATTTACAGGTGGATGAGATTGAAGAAGGTTCCCCTGTCTGTCTGTACTCTCCTCCACCTTCATCACAGCCCCATCCCATCAGCTCTGCAGTGCTCTGCTGGTTCATACATGGACTGTTACTCGCTTCATTAGTTACAGCAGGACCCTTGCATACTGAATAGGGCAGATGAAAGGAAGAGATGTGTGTGTGTGTGTGAGTGTGTGTGTACGTGTAAGGAGGAGTTTTCTATATAAAGACGTAGATGGGAGCTAAATTTATGCAGCAAAGCTGCTGAAACAGTCAGGGATGCAAACACTTGAAAGTGGAGTGCACGAAGTGCGATTAAAGGGGACTGCAGTGTGTCAGAGCATCCCAATTCCAGCGCCTGTTTTTTTTTTCTTCTTCTTTCTTTGACATCCATTGATCAGCAGCAGATTGTGCTCGCTTGACGCCGTGTCACCACAACATTGCAGTTTCACACCAGAGCTGTCAGATTACCATCATATTAAAGTTTAATTTGATTCAAGTTACCAACTAGTTAAAATGCGCTGATCTGTGTTAACTGTAGGTTTGAAAAAATATATATTTATTCTGTATTCACAAAGAGAATTGACACTGGGGATATAGGAAGAAAAAAATCACTTCATAATGTCAGTTTTTTTTTTTTTTAGAACAAATGAAAATATATTATTTATTGATGAAATTATAGTTTGAGAATGCTTGAAAAGCTGCACAGCCTCTCAAATAACGTGCAGTCATGATGATTTTGTGTTAATTAGGATGATTTCAGACCATTTAGGGATTGAGAAAAAAAATATATATCGTGGAATGAAATCCTTGCTGCTGTCATGTCCGATGTTTCGTCGGTTCAGAGTTCTTTGTTCTCGTTTTGTTCTCACTTCTCTGAAGAAGCCACACTGCAGTTTGTTTGTCAGCAGACCAAGACCTGCTACTCGAGGGACCCCTGATTGGTGGGCGCCATTTTTAGCAGAGCAGCATTAACATTACCACAAATTAACCACAGTAACAGAGGAGTCCCACTAGAGCTCTCTTCAACTGAAAACAAGAAGACGCTGTCAACAACGATCCCCGTTGTTACTTTGTCTTAATTTAAATTTCCACTTTAGGGAAAAGTGAAAGAAAAGGCGTTTAGAACATAATCTCACAATCTGTTCCATTTCCAAGGAAACAGCAATAACAGTATTAGCTTTCATTAGTATGCAGTTTATTTCAGAAGGTTTTAAGTCCGGCTCAATAGAAGAGTCCAAACGTGTGCAAACTGAATGCACATCCTCTTTTTAGTGTTTCTGTGCAGCTTGCCACTAGCTAAGACTTGAATGGAGTTTCTAACGGATTTTTATAGACGGAAATCATTGGGTGACCGAAGCCAGCCGCGGTGCCCCGTTGGGAGATGTGTTCATTAAGCCCCTCATTGATCCAGGCTGGCTTTTTCCCTCCTGCGCCGAAGAAAAATCTTTTGTTTCGGACCAAGTAGAGCCGCTGTTATTGCCCCCCCAAAGACATCAAACGCTTAAAGCAGCAGTCAACTTTCACTTGGGGTGACTCCTTCAGTCCCTGTAGTCTCTTTTTCTTCTGTTTTTCAGTCCACAATGTTCTGCTTTGCCCTCCTACACTTAACTCCTTCTGGATATTTTTCCTAGAATCTCCACCTCTCTTTTCGTTCCTTTCAACTTATTTGCTTCTTTGTTTCTTTCCACCCCCTCAAATCATAGTACACCTTGTTCTCTTCTCTTCTCCTCTCTTCTCTTCCCTTCTCCATGACTGAATATCTATTTTCGCACTATTGATGTTGCAGCTCGTACAAAGGCTTTTAAAAACAAAAATCAAACAAAGCACGTTTCAGTTTTTAACCTCTCCTCTCTTTCATGTCTCTCTCTCTCTCCCTCGCCCTCTCTCTCTCCAGTCATCCAGCTCGTCCCAGGAGCGCCTGCACCAGCTGCCCTTTCAGCCGACCATGGATGAGCTGCACTTCCTGTCCAAGCACTTTGGCAGCACAGAGAGCATCACGGACGACGACGGGGGGCGGCGCTCGCCGCACGTCCGCCCCCGATCCCGAAGCCTCAGGTGAGAGCGCGGCGGGTCACGGGCAAAATCAGGCCCAGCCAGATGAGGAGCTCCCACCTCCAGGCATCCGTCCCACTTTGATACAGCTTATTTTTATAAATGCAGAGCAGGAGTCATGCGAGGACACGCTGTATGTGCTGTTTTTTTTTTGTTTTTTTTTTAAGCTGCAGGATGTAGCCACTGCCTCAGCTTTAACTAAACATTTAGCTTTTCACACACACTTGAAATTATGTTGTGATAGCTCCAATTTGTTAAAAATACATGAATTCGAGAGATTATCTGGTCCATGAAATTAAACAAAAGGAACCAGGATTCAACATGCCAGGCTGCTATAAAAGGACATTTAGCAGTGCTTCAAGTTTATGAAAGCAGCATTTTCATTAGTGTACTGGATAAACTTCCTTTTGTAATGAAGAGCTGCAAAGGGCCCTCGATTCTTTATTTAGAGCACTAATCTTGTGTGATTCATTTTCTGCAGGTCCATCAGGGTCTTACTCACTGTAGCAACCATTCGAAAAGAAGAGACTCCTTTTTTCTGTTTGCTTTTTACCTGTATTTAATATCAAATTGACATTATTCAAATGTGGGTGCTATTCACTCACTGCATGTTGTTAAAGTGAGGCAGCTGTGGCTCATTTGGTTTAGTGGCCTCCTTTGTAAGTCAACGGTTCAATCCCCAACTCAACCTGTCCATGTGTGGAGACAAAAAGCAGTTTCAGTAAAATTCCTAAGTAGGTTCAGTTACATGGATGATGATCAATCTCTGAGAAATCGTGTCTGTGATTAACATTTTATTGAGCTCGGTTGGCAGGAGGAGGGATATAAAATAGACTGGAATGAACATCGCATTTGTTCTAATACTATATAAAACCCGCAGACCAAACAACATCTGCTGAGCCAGGCTGTCATTGATGTTTACATTGGTGAATTTAACAAAATACACTCAGCCTGATAAGCCGCTGCACTGCCCGTTATGAGGGTAGTTATCCAATAAAATAACATTTAGCAGTTCACAATCCAGATATCCAAAAGATGACTAAAAAAACCTGTCAAGTTTAATTCAGGTCGTGTGACAAACGCAAACAGGGAAATGCATCCATCCATCTGCTTTACTGCTTTAAGTGTGTGAGTGGACGCTGCTGATCCCAGCTGACTGCAAAGACACGAGAGTGACGGAAACTCTGGACACGTCACCTGTCGAGTAAAGCTAAAAAAAAATCCCCAGAAACGAAAATATTTCTGATTTCAATTGCACTTCTGCCTCACATGCAAAAAGTTCCCAGTTGGAACCTGATGGCTTCCTGGGTGGAGTTTGCATGGTCTCCCTGTGCTTGCATCAGCTTTCTCCAGGTACTTCGGCGTTCTGCCGTGATCCAAACGCAAGCTTTTTCATTTTGGTATCATTTTGGTGATACTCAGTGACCACCCGGCATTTTCCCACCATTTTGGCTTGAACTCGCTGAGACAGGCTCTGTTCCCTGCGGTCCTGACTTTAATAAAGCAAGTGCAGAAGATGGATAGCGCCCCGATGAATCTAAGAACCCGTATCTTCTCGACTTGATGTTATGTTTTTATGGGTTAAATCGATACATAAAAGTGTAAACAATACTATACTGGCCTATTTTTTTCAGGGTTAGTTGATAATATCAGTATCCACCTCCTCCTGAAACCCTTCAGCCTCTCCAGAGTGCTGCAGTTTCTCTATTAGCAGAAGCCTCTGGTGTACACTCCTTCCAGCCACACCTATTATAGCCTCCCCTCTGGATGCAGCTCGCCCTAACTACATACGACACATCATTCGCTATCAGTATTCAGTCTCCATATTAAGCTTCTCAGCAGTCGCTGGCCTAGATAATATCTGGTGGGTTCAGCGCACACAATGCTTCTGTTGTGTACCTTGACATGTTTCATTATCACTATTCATATCACTGCAGTGTTCTGTGAAGCAGCGCTATAACGTGTTTGCCCGCAACCGTCTTTTCAGAAATTGCTTTTGTAAATGTGGATATCGGCAAAAGGATAAGTCGGTGAAAGTATTTTATTTTGTGCTTTGTCGAGGCCACACATCACTTTAACTTCCTCCTACATGTGTGGCGGAATAGACAGGTGTGGCTGTGATGGTGTAAATGTTTGTGATGTGTGTGTCGGGGCCTGGGTGGATCGAGGTGGAGGAGATGGCGTGCACGAAGATGCTTGTTCCATTAGAGGAACCGAGTGTGGTGAATTTCTGATCAGGCCATTAGCATAACACACCAACAAGACGGACACGGAGGGAAGCGAGCTATACCTTCATTCATCTGAGAAACAGAGAATTGCCTCGCTCCGGGTCGCCTCCCCTCGCTCTGTTTTGCCCGGCCGTGCCTTCTCTGATTTTTCTCTGTCGGTGTTTTATATTACACTCCTGCTCTGTGTGTTTGTCTCTCCTCAGCCCCGGGCGCTCTCCATCCTGCTATGACAATGAAATAGTGATGATGAACCATGTCTACAAGGAGCGCTTCCCCAAGGTCAGGCTCGCACAAACAAATACACAAGTGTGTGAACTGTCTCTCCACAAACACACACAGACATTATGCATAACAGCAACAGTCACCTCGGAGCTACATTTACAGCTCATTGTATATTCTTTCACTGAAAGTGACTCATTATTTGCAGGAATAATGTTTTTTTACATGCACAGCAAAAAGATAAGTTCAGACAGCAGAGGAAAAACATTTATAAAAGAGTAAAGATGCTGAAATCTGCTTTTAATCTTCAGACGGTATATTAGGATGATAACGGGACTCCTGTTTTAAATCTTGAAAGTCAAAGTTGAATTTTGCATAAGAGCTGTGTGAAGTGGTAGGAATGGCATAATGATAGAAACAAACATCGAGTTAAGGCAGCAGTTTGACCAAATTGGTCTTTCAAAAGAATGCTTTGCACTCTGCAGAATTACTTGTATGCAGAGTAAATTACGGTATTTCACTGGTTACTCTGCGCTGAGATGAAAGGTTTCGTTGTGTTTGTTGACGTTATTATTTTGAGTGGAGGAAACTTCGAGATGTACAGCCAGCAAAAAATGAAGAAGCAAGCAGAGCCTATCCAGTAATGTATTTTTAGCACCAAACGCAAACCATGTAAATAGCGTCATGACCAAATTTAGTAAATTCACTTATGTGTTGAAAGTGCATAACTGGTTAGACCAGCAGTGGCTCCTCCAGGTACCAACATCGCACTGTCGTTACTTATATAAATGCACTAAACGCAACGATGCTGCATAAATACGTAAATGAATAAAAATCTCCTTAAACCTGAAGGAGATTTGATTTGATTTTTATGTTCAGTTTGTTTTAATATCAGAGCAAGATGCCAACAAAAAAAAGAAGCATTTATACAGTCAGTTTTTCTTCTATTAAAAGACTTGCATTTTTATTTTTATATTTTTTTATGTCACTTCCACTCATTAAGCCGGGTCTGATTTATGGTCCATTTGCCGTGTGTCACAGCAGCAGCACCAGATAACCATTTATTGCATCTCGCCATTACAAACTGCTCTGGCTGTAGTCATAAAGCTCGTATCACACTTTTATTACATATAATTATGAATCGTTATCTCACTGACATCTCTAACATTGGTGTTAAATGTCAGAAAGATAATCAACGGCTAGTTTATAGTGCTCTGTCTGAGTACTGTGGAGTGCTTTACAATGAAGCGCAGTGTTCAGTCAGACTGGGAAATGTGGCTCAAATGTAAAAAGGTATATTGCATTGAATTATTATTGTATTTTTGTGTATAAACCTGCATTTGACTGATGATATTCTTTGCAGACTGTAAAAATATCAGGGAATTGCTGAAAATCCTGAAAAGTGTAGCTCACTTCCCAGATAGTTTCCCGTCTCTCATCTGAGACATGAAGTCTCTGTTAAACTCTCTCCTGTCGCTCTCTGTAGAACAGGATGTCCACTCGGACTGCTCTGTGTGAAGTCTGCATCTTCCCTTCACACTTTCTTTTTGAAGTGGAAGCTTATGTTGCGTGCGCGCTTGTTGTTGCGCGCACGCATGAGACATCTGGCTGCGGAGCTCCGCCGGGATCCAGCGCGAAAAACTACAAGAACAAAGAACAGCGTTGGCGTTTTTCGAGAGTGCCTTTGTGAGAGGGAGACTCCAGGTGTGCAGCACATCAGACGGTTCTCGTGAAAGTGAAAAGGTTTTCGCTGCAGCCTGGGAATTAGGCAGGTGCCGGCAAACTCTTTCTGCGTGAGTAGTTGAATGGCTGTGGTGAGCTGGAGCATGAGGCAGGGTGTTTGAGGCTACGTCAGTCGCAGTGTGCTGCGCGAAAATATCCGACTTTTGGACATTGTGATCTGGAGGAGCCTGAAGCAACACCTGTAGGTGTCAAACCGTTCTCCTGAAGCATGAAGTTGCAGAAACACGCTGTTATCTGAGTCAGGATGTGTGAGGCTACCACCCCTCGCACTACGGGAGCTGTTACAGGAGGACCATCATGCACCTGCTCTGAAAGCAACCGGGTGCAATGAATGTTCAAAATGTCTCATATCCTGGTTTTATCAAAATCTCATTAATGTCTATAACCTTTCAAAGAATTTCATAGGACTTCAGTTTTCAGTGGTAACATGTCTCTGTCTGCTATCTTACTCCTTAAGGCTGTTTTTCAAATAAAATATCTTAAAAGCCCTGAAAACATTTTGAATGGTTGGTGACATGATAGAATCAGCACAGTGCAAACTGCTTCCCTGACTGTCAAGGGCGTTTTATTGTTCCCTGATCAAGAACTCTTTAACCTTTGGACACAAAGGGAGCTGAGGATCAAGCAATTACTGGATGACCTCTTTCACACGCTATCAGAGCAAATATCTGGTAGATTAAATTTGTATTTTAGAACCAGTGTCTGAATTTGAATGAAGCAGAAATAAAGATTTGTATCAATGCTATTCTTTCAGATTCCAGCTTTGTTGATTCTGGACACATTTCCTGATAGTGTTTGGTAAATAGTGGATTATGTGTTCACGGTCTATTGCTGCTGAAGACGGGATTGGCTCCCTTGATCCTTCTGCAACTTGTTACTCTGATTGAGGCTTATGACTCTCCTCTGACCTCCAGAATAAAGATAACACTCCAGTCAGAGTCAGTAGTCGCTTGACATTTCATTTGCCGCGCGTATCGTGTTATTCTGTTGACACTGCTGTGTGCAGCAACTCTCAGAGGGTCAGTCCCGTCCTAAATGATCCAGCTGATTATGCTCATAAAAAACTCAATTAGACAATATGTTGCTCCAGACTAATTTGTAATGTTGCTACAGCCCATGTTTTAAATTGAATCTTCATTTTTTATTACTTGGAACATGAATACATGACTCTGGGTCAGAGAGCCACTGCTTTTTATATGATCAAGGTGCGCAGAGAGGTGTTAAACACCACACACACACACACACACACACACACTCAGTTTATCTATTCCCAGTGATGCATTGTGAAGCAGAACTAATAAGTCATCCCACGTACACGACCCGGGATGCTGAACACAATTTCAACATGGCTGCGCTCTCACAGGCTTTACAAGGAGAATTATCTGCTTCAAAAGTTCAACAGGAAACAAGTGTTTAAAGGAAACTAAGCGGAGGATGCATTGTCATGTTCTGTTTTAAAACAAGCTGTAGAAGATGTTTTAAGTCTTTTATGCATATTCATGGTCTAAAAAAGAACAATTTCAATGCATTTGACTATATTTTTAATTTTGTTGCTCATTTGCAATGTTCCTCCCAAAAACATGAATGTTTTCAAATGATATTTAGTTTTTTTTAAAACTTGCACAGCTGTTTGCTGCACACTACATGCAAACGTACAAACACAACAGTGCAGTCTTGCCACTAAAAGGACCATCATTTACCACATGTAGCCGCAAATGCAACTGACACATAAACAAAGCATGACTGAAATATTACTCCCAATAAAATATCTCAGTGAAAAATAAAAACTACATTGAGTTATACATCTATACGTAACTTGCACTGAGGTGCCACTTGAAGTTGTGAGGGTTTGATAGCCGGAGTCTTAAACCGTAATGCTGTAAAATTCCTGCTTTTAACAGATCAGACACTGACAGTAAGGTGTCCTCATGAAAAAAACAACCCTTCTGAAAGGTTTAAATGAAAGGTGTGCAGGTCCTTTGAGCTATCTACCAGAGAATCTGTGACTCAGGATTCAGATCACGTCCCGATCTGTGCATTGAAGTCTGTGACAAGTGATGGTAATATCCTCCTCTGATTGATTTTTACCACCATTAAACCCCCGATTAGGCCACGGCTCAGATGGAGGAGAGGTTGGCAGAGTTCATCCAGAACTACTCTCCGGAGATGGTTCTGCCGCTGGCCGACGGGGTCCTGAGCTTCATCCACCATCAGATCGCCGAGCTGTCCCGAGACTGCCTGACCAAATCCCGCGAGGGCCTCATCACCACCGTCTACTTCTGCGAGCTGCAGGAAAACCTGGAGAAGCTGCTGCACGACGTGAGTGCACGACGCCGTGTGTGTGCGTGCCGGAGAACATCCGAAGTGACGGCCGTCACCTTCACGCCGCACAAACTGACCCCATCTGTCTCCCTGTGTCCTTCTCCGTCAGGCGTACGAGCGCTCCGAGAGTTCAGAGCTGACCTTCGTCATTGAGCTTGTCAAAAAGCTCTTCATCATCATATCTCGTCCCGCCCGGCTGCTGGAGTGCCTGGTGAGCTCCCACAACCTCCTCGTCCCGGCTCGTCTAACCAGTCCGTGACAAATCCTGACTGTGCATCACATTAGGGTTTAATCACACATGTTTGGAGGCCTTTTCCCCTCATCTCCTACCTGTCCTCCCCGCTGGAGATGGAGAGCCGCCTCCTTCACGCTGAGCTGGCTGTGAAGACCGAGTGGAAGTGGGGCAGAGTGTGCTGTGCACTCGCACTGAACTGATGAAACGCGGGTTTTATAAGTGTGTCACAGCTGGAAGCTTTGGTGTCACTCTGCAGAGGGACGGTTTCACCGGCTTTATAATGTTTTCATCCTCACTTGTTCTTGTTGTGAATGAAAGTCAGGAGACAAGTTGTCATTTTTTTTATGCGTTAGAGACGAGGTTTGCTGCAGATTCAAGGCAACAAAAGGCTTTACAGTGACAGCGTTTACATGTCATCTCGTAAATTACCCGCCACCATGCGCATGATCTACTAACGGTTTGCATATAGAAGAACGGGGAAAAACTGCTATTGCACACAGTCACACTCGAGCACACCACATGTCCGTGGAAGCTTATCGACTATTCTATGAGGTTTAGTCTGAAATAACATAATAACACACACTTCCCATTTAACACATCCTTTATGAGATGTCAGGAATGTGTTCCAGATCATGCAAAGCAAACTAAGAGCAGTTTGTTCTCCATCAGATTATCTTATGGTGAACTGACTTAAACTAACATAAAAAAAAAAAAGGCAAAAACTCTGTTTCTCACGTTCTAACATTCAGGATGCTTTTTTTTTTCTTTTTTATTCAAAGAGTGACTTTCTATGAAAGGACAGCTGTCACTGCCGTGTGCTGTGACCATGGAGAAATGTCTATTTCATCACTTTCTGTTTGTAATTCTTCATATAATCGTCTCAAAGCAACACTCTGGTACGTTTGTATAACCACCATAATGCACCTCCCACATTTTCAACAAAATAAACAATAAATGTATTCCAAAAGAAAGACAGAAAAACCTTGTAAAACCTTGCAGATTGGTGACATGAGGCCAATAGGTTCATTGACAGCCCCCCCCCTCCATGTTCATGTTGCATATAGAAATAACAGCTAACACACACTGGTTCGCCTTGGCTAAACGTTCGCTCACCTTCAGCATGCGGGAGCTGTGCTCCGGCTGGAGGAACACGCTGCATTATGCAGCCGAGGGTCACGGGTTCCTCTTGGAGCCGCGTCGGTCGGTGCATCAGACATGCTCTCCAGTGGCTCGCTACGTTGTTATTGCCGCTGGATATTTTTTTTTTCCAACTCAAGTTAAAACTCTGCTGTACTTTTTTTTTTTTTTTTTTTTTTCTCGAGCTCCTCAGTTTTACGAGCTTTGTGTGAAGCGCACGAGACCAGCTGGGAGACGGAGCCGTGTCCTTGGCATATTGAAACATAATTCACTTCAACTTACTTAGTAATAGAAAGCCTTTCAGTATTCGCAGGCGGCCGAGCCACACCTGAGCATCAGCCTCGTTGATTGATGGCCTCCCATGGTCGTCGTCTGAGTCGTCCCGCCTCTCAGCGCCCCCCCCCCAGCTCATCTTTCCGTTACCAAGGCGACAGTCAGAGTAGGTCGATAGGGTCAGGCAGGATGTTGAGAGGACTTTTAGATCCTCGTGGCCCGGAGGTTAGAGAGGAGGAGACGCGCCGAGATAGAATGTTGTCGGCGGCCCGTGGAGTTCATTCAGCATTCAAGTCAGCCGCGAAGTCTGATTTGTCGAAAATGTCACACGGAGAGTCGGCCGTTAGCCGCAAGAATATTATTCCCGAGCAGAGCAAGCTATCAGAGAGCCAGGTTAATTCTCCCGCTCTGTACTCCTGCTTTTTTCTCCGCTCGAAGATATGAGGGAGCTGGAAAGGAAATGATCCCGGCTGCCCCGGGCTCTCTAATCAAAATGTTATTCCACAAGCAGGAATGAAACGGAATCCCAAAGGACACAACAAAAAGCCCGTTTCATCAGAAAAAAAAAGGGATGTTTTCCAGAAAGCAATTTAAAGTTTGGGAGTGTATTAACACTGATTGTGTTTGTATGACAGCCTTGCAGAGGTGTGTGATCCTGAATCTGCTGCAGGTTGAACTAAATTCCATTTTAGTGATTATGAGTGGGGGATGCTTTTATAAAAACTTTGATGGGTGAATCGAAAGAGCATCACATCAGTTAGTTGCCAGCTAACGTTTCTTATCATTAAAACATAAAAACAACTTTTTTATCTGTGCAGTCTGATTGTTGCTGTTTGTATCCAGCTGAGGGGAAAAAAAATCAATATTTCAGAATATATCTTTTAAAAATGTGCTTATAACCCATTGACACATGTCACCTCACAGACTCTGAACCTCTGCAGATTTTAATATTTGAAAGGTTTAAAAACAGAAACAGTTGATGTAGCTCACGTCTTTCTCCTGAGTTAATTTGACTTCTCTGACTGTGGATTAATTATTTTATGAACGAGGGGAAAAAGAAATCACAGGCAAAACACAATTAGTTTTTCAGTTATTCAAGATCTTATCTTTGTTGTTCTTTTTACATTTTGTCATTTACGTAATTGCTTACAAGATGCCTTTAAGCACAAATAACAATGTCTTACCATGATGAAACATCAGTGTGAGTGTTTCAAAACATAAAGTCTTGAGATATCACAATAAAAAAATACACATTTTCCCTGCTGTAATTCAAAACATGCTGAAAAATGCGCTGAAAGTCACGATACTGACTGCGAACACTGGTATAATTAACTGCATTTGTCACAGTATTTGTCAGCAGTGATGATTCTCTCTGTTTAACACTCCGCTTTGATTCTTTTGATGTACGCTAATGCTGTTTGCAGTAACACGCGTAACCAGTCGCCCTTCAGCAGTTTAATCTCCTGAGTTATTTATGTTTTGCATCTTCATTGTCTGACGTCTACATTGTGTTTGGATCAGATCGCTCGACCGCCACCAGCCCAACACGTTGTGTACGGTCAATGAATCAACTTCTGGTTTGTCTCCGGGTGTCTTTCCTCTTCCTCTTTGAATATCCTGTTAAATATTCGCCTCTGATGCCAGATTTTCACTTCAGGCTCGCGTCTCCTGTCGCAGCAGTAAATAATTCCTCTGATTTGTGCTGTTTTAATAACAGGAGTTCAACCCGGAAGAGTTCTACCATCTGCTGGAGGCGGCGGAGGATCACGCCAAGGAGGGACAACTGATGAAGACGGACATCCCCCGATATATCATCAGTCAGCTGGGGCTGACCAGAGACCCTCTGGAGGGTAGGAGAGAGAAAAGAAATGCATGTTTAGATTTCATCGCAAATGCAGAGAAATCCACAAACAAGAGCTGAAAATACGTGAGAAGTTATTTTTTGTAAAATCTTAACTACAAAGATACAACTGAGTTAAAAAAAAATGCTTGAAATAATTATGGCCTTCACAGAAAGGAGTAAGATCTTAAATTTATTAAAAGATATTTCTTGTTTAAGATACTGTTTTCTTCAGTTTCGTTTCTAAGCTAGAATTTTAAAGAATAAAATAAAAAGTTCTGTAATTTCTTTAATTTCTTTCCTTTCACAATTTGAATTAAATTATGGGAAAAAAATCAACTCCTTTGTAAAGCACCTGTTTGTTTAGAGAAGGAGATAAGTTTCTGAAATGCAGATCTACTTAGATGCGTTTTTTTCAACTCTCATTTTCAAAGTGAGATTAGGAAAGTACGTGTGTCTTATATATGAAGTTGGAGGTTCTAGGTGCTTAAAATAGCCCACAATGAAGTCTGAGCTCCACTGGTAATCGTTGGTTTGGCTCAGTCCATGCAGAAAATATACAACCATCGGCGTATCACAGATTAACACACTTGTAACACACGCGTGTTATTTACACCATCAAAAATGATAACATACAAATGACTGCGGTTTAGGATGAGTTATGCACTTTGACACTTTGTGAGAGGCAGTGTTTTTTTTAACAATCCATTTTCACATGTTGTAACCTTATTTTATTTCCTCAAACTTAAGTAGTTGGATGTGTGAAAGACTGGAGGCATTTTCTTACATTCATGCTGGAAAACTGCAAAAAAAAAAGAATAACTATTTTCTGAAGGATAGTTCGTAGTTTATTATATTTTCAAGATCGATCTAAGTATTGATTCGATCAATTCACTAGAAGGAAACTAGCTTTGTTTGGGCAACAAAACATACCAGCAGCAGCACCTACCTCAGTGTGTAGTTCATCACTGATTATGTGATTGTCATTGATGTGCAGTTTGACAGAAACATGAGCCAAGTTACTAAATACTGTCACTAAAAGGATGAAGTGATAAAATCTTCTTCTGCACCTACACAACGATAACCTCCAATGCTTTTAGCATTCATTCATTCATCTTATGGAGTTTTTACACTGCTACACACAAGTTTCTGAAACCGTAATCGTAGATTATTCATTTGTCTAAGGACCTTGATTCAGAGTTTTGTTTCCACCGCACGGGTTGCCCTTTTTGCTTTTGGCGTCATTTGGGAGAGACGGATACTTCCTGTGACACGCGGTATCCAAACTGCCACAAATGTGTAGAAACCAACTTTGAAATGTTCCTCCGAGCAACAATCAAAGGCAACATCTTGTGCCTGTTGCCTGCTGTTTTATTATTAATGTTATTGCTCCATAAAATGGAGCAAAAACAAAAGCAAGGGAGCAATATAAACTGTAATAAATACCAAAAATAATATGTGCCTTAAAAATATTGAGGTGGAGTCAGCGTTGATATCCTCCCCAGATCGAATAGTAATAACTGCGGCCCAGCGGTGCTGTTAGACTGCGGTGGTCTCCTGAATGACACCAGATGAAATTTAGTAAGAAAGTTAGGAAACAAAGAGCTGCAAATCACAATCCGGGGTTCGGATTACCTCCCTGCTGCTGAAGGCCGGCGTCTTCTCAGCAGTTCTGGACATCATGCACGTTTGTAAAAGCCCCTCTTACTATTCACATACAGTTTGATCCAACCTGAGGTCCATGGACCTTTTCCAGGTCCTGAGGATTTCCATTACAACATGTTGAAGAAAACCATCATTAGACCCTTTTCCAGTCAAGAGCAGAGCAGAGCTGCCGCCCCTTGATTTATTGTTAGGATTGCGTGTTGGTGGAAGTGGGCGTGTCTGACAGCGTGTTGCTTCACTCTAATGTTTTGACAAATAAGCAATTGAAAAGGGGGTCGTCCACGTTTCCTGGAGGCAGCCTGAGTGGACCTCCAAGGAAAAGCGCAGAGAACCTTCCTCGGCGATGGCAGAAGGAAAATATGTTCCCAGTCAAGGACAAGTGAGCAGAGAAGTAAACAGGATCAGAGCCCGGCTTTCTGTTCCTCTCTGCTTTCAGCTTCTGAGCGACGCGACACTAATCACCACTCTGCACGAGCTTCACACGGCGGCTAATGAGAAGACGCCATTTCAGAAAACCAGTGCATTTTTAGACTCTAATCTTTTAACTCAAAGTTTTCAAATGGAGAAGAACCATAACATTCAGATCTGTTAATATAGTTCATGTCGTCTTGATCTCTAGAAATGATTTATTTAGCTGGATTAGCAGTCGGGGAAGCATTAAGCTATTAAAATATTCCTTTTTCAAACTATTTATTCATCAATATATTATACGATATGCAATGTAATTCTCACATTTGCACCGTTTTCCTTTTTTAACTTCACCACTGCAGTATACAGTAAACCTGTTTTGGGGTCACTGCATTGACTTACTTCAAATCTACAAAGTCTTACTGTTAAATAAAACACACTTTGTTTACTGTAAGAGTCTATATTCACAATTGTTTTGAATTTGAAATAGGTGTTTTGTTTGAATATTTTAAAGCGACAGCCTTGTAAAAGTTTAGAAACAGTTCCTTTAATCATCTGACCGTCTCCGCCGGTCGTCCAGGAGGAGGATGTATTGAGACGTGACGGCTGAACTGTCTGGACCGCCGGCCGGACGGCGGTGCAGTGGCATCACTGTCGTCCATTAATCACCGTGGTTTAAATTCGGCCCCCAAACTCACAGGTCTAATTCACATCTGCTCGCCGGCTCCAGGTCTAATCCATCAAGAGCCGCTCATTAGCTGATGTGTTAAATGGCTCGGAATGACTCTTGACAATAAAGCACTGCGCTTTTATGTCTGAATTCATGAGAAATATTTCCGATTAGGTCCTTTCTGAGTTCATCTCTGCTAACGGTGTTCGTCTCGATGTCTCATTTCTGCGCTCTCTTTTAGCACCTACATTGTCATGCATGGGCACACATGCACACTCACATATTTGCTGCTCGCACGTCCACAATCTCACACCCTCCTTTCTCCTCTCGGTCGCTCATGGAGACCGTCGGCAAGATCAGTTGTTTTGTGCGTCAAACAGAAACTGACAGAGTATTTGATTCTCGGCTCACCGACTTCTTTCTTCCTTACATGACGTTAATATCTAGAGAGGATCTTTGTAAAAAGCTTTGCAAAGTTAATTATCATTCGATGATTTGACTGGTTCGACAAAACAGTGGTATAATCAGTGTATTCAAGCAGCCGTCACATACATGGGCGTGAGAACAGTGGAAATTAGCTGCCAGTGCTGCTCATTGATGGAGGAAGAACAAAGTGAGGACGAGCTGAAGGAGACGAGAGAATTTAAAAGGGTAGAAGCTATTTGAATTCTTAAATTTGGCTTTTTGTTCTGCTTTTGTTTTTTTTTTTGGAGATTTGGCACATTCGTCTCTTCAGCTGTTCCGTCGAAGATGCCTGAGCAACGAATCTTTAATCTGCTCCCAGCAGCGCCACAGGCTGGATGTTTTGGCTTCGTTATGACTCCAGGTTTCATTGTTTACATCTTCTCTCAACAGAGATAGTGAGCCTCGACAGCTACGACAGCGAGGGTCCACACACTCCGGAGACCGACGACTCTGCAGAGGTGATGAACAAACATTCATCTGCGAGCTGATCTGTGCTTCCATACTGTACTTTTACTCTCACAAGACAATTCTTTTCAATGGAATGTCATCACAGTTTGGGCTCGGTCAAAATCACTGAAAAACTTTCTGATTGTTTTTGTTTCCACATCAACATCGAGGAGAAAATGTTTGTTCCTGTATCTCATCCAGTGAGATGTGTTGTGATAAAGAGGGCGTTATTCACTTTACCGGTCATAATGTTATGGTGATCTCTGTGGGTGAGCCCACAAAAGAAAAAGAATCACTTTGCTTAGATCTGCATCTTCAGCTTTCTTTGTTGGACATCAACAGGGGAAGGGGAGATCCATCAAGCCGCCGACTGAAGAGGACTTTCAGAGCATCAAACTGATCAGCAACGGAGCTTATGGGTAACTAATGAACCTTCGCCTCATTGACTTCTTACAGAAACAAATCCATAATCTACATAACCAAAGGGGTTTTGAACGTCAGCGAACTTCACAAAATTAAAAATAAATCATCATATTGTCAATATTTCGTTGTTTACAGTTGAGGCTTTTCCCTGAGAATAATAATGTATGGAAGGGATATTGATTAACTCTCCGGCTGCCTCAGAAAATATAGTTTCCTTAAAATGGTTAAACTGAAAAAAAAAAAAAAAAAAAAAAAAAGGCTAGTCATATGCAACTGCATTTAATATTGATGATTTTAATCACTCACCAGTGTGGAGCACGTCCAAATGCACTGATGCTTTTGCGAATTCAATGAATTTGCTTCAGCTGCTCGCCTGTGCCAGTGTTCCAGCTGAGTCGTAAACATTGCAGAGATAAAAATAGCTGCCTCGAAAGCAAAGGGAAAATATATATACTTCATTTCAACAAAAAAGGAGGTGGTATAAAACAGGATTTTTTTTTCATGTTCCAAGTGGCACAGTTGGCAGCAAGTTCAAACGGGAAAAATAAGACGCAGCTGGGAAAACCTTGTTTTAAAGCCGAAGACGCACCGAGGATCCGCATCACAACAGGAAGTGATTATTTTACGGCAGGCTGTGCCTCAGATGATGGAGCAGGTTGTCTTCCAGTCCCAAGGTTGTCACTTCAATATCCCGTCCCACCTTCATCCGCGCGTCCTTGGGCAAGACGCTGAACCCCGTGCGGCGTGTTTTTAGACTGTTCAAGTGGTCAAAGTGGCAGTTTTCAGAAAAAGGAAGAGAAAGTTTTCATTAGTCTGTAATTCTTGACAAAGAAACAAACATGTTTCAATATGAGAATGCAAAAAAATATGACACTTAAAAGCAAATGTTAATCAGTCTTACTGGATCCAGAGATACTTTGTATTGTTACTGTATATCGGTGGAAGATCACTCGTTATATTTCTGGGTCGCAGCGTGTTGTAGAGCCACAAGAGACGGAGTATTTATGTAACGTGACGCAGAAAAAGAAACAAACTAGTCCAGACACTAAGAGCAGAGCTCCCATCTTCCTCCAGGCACAGAGAATAATTAAAACACCAGTGAAGGAACAAGCTGAGGGATTCAGCTGGATGCATGTTGAACATGTTTCCTGGGTCTGGTCTGTTCAGTGACTCCAACCAAAGTGGTATAAATTTAAAATGTACACCGCAATAAATAATTAGACAGCCGGGAGTTAAAAACTGGACCAACATGCAGTCTCCTTTTGATCTTGACTGGTGCACATGCCGCTGCATGATATCAGCTTTCTAAAGCTGTAGATCAGAAGAAGAAGGCATGGTGCCTGCCAGGCCTCTATTATTGCACTGTTACCTACCAGGAATAAAGAAAATGGATGTTTCTCAGGTATGCTTCAAAAATTCAGTCCAGGATCAAAGAGAAAATAAAGGTCACTTGCTTGAGGCTTGACATTTTTTGCCAGGACTTGTTAAGTCTTAATATCCACAGTGGCATGACAAACTATATCGAGTTCACATCTTAAAGCAGATTGTTTTTTTCACCACCTGCTGTGTTTTCCTCCTTTCTCTTTGTTTTGCTGCGCCTTTCTCCGTCTCAGCGCGGTCTACCTGGTGCGCCACAGAGAGACGCGTCAGCGCTTCGCCATGAAGAAGATCAACAAGCAGAATCTGATCCTGAGGAACCAGATCCAGCAGGCGTTTGTGGAGCGGGACATCCTCACCTTTGCGGAGAATCCGTTCGTCGTCTCCATGTTCTGCTCCTTTGAAACGCGGCGGCATCTCTGCATGGTCATGGAGTATGTTGAAGGTACTGCTGCAGGCTGTGAGCGGGTCAGCCAACGGGCGTATTGATTATGGTGCAGGAGCAGATATCTGATCAGAGATTCACACAATTCAGAGAGATGTGTCGGAAATACCATGCATTCAAGTTGGAATCCTCAGTTTTATGAAAAAGTACTTTACAAATCTGGGTCACAGGGGATTTATCAGGAGAAAGTGAATCGATATACGAACAACAAAAAGATATTGTTTATAAGATATATAGGGTGGAAAAAAATGCAACATAATTGACCTACAAATCCAGATGGATTCTCAGGTACAAAACTCATAATTAGAATATTGTGGATTATCAAATCACAGAGTTTCTCCTTTCATTTTGCTTTTCTTGATAAAGACCTAATCACAGCACATTCATCTCAAGGAACTTTCACAGATAAAAACCCAACAATCCCACATGAGCATGGATGGGCGATGGTGAAAAGGAAAAAGTCTTTTTAACAGTAGAAAAACAGAAGCAGGCAGAGGGTGAGACTTCCTGCTGTTCTGGGTAGGATTAGGGGATAGAAGCAGATAAAAGGACAGGATGGATACAGAGAGCATAAAGTGAGAAACTCCAACTCTTAACTTTACCTCCAAATCTTTATAAGAAGTAGACAATGCATGTTTTCATATTAAAATTCTAGATTGTCCCTGAACCTGTCAGTGCTGCTTTCACTGGATGAAATGATGACAGTCATTCTGAAATGCAGCAGCCAGAATATTCTCCCTGCTGCTGCTCGTGTCTGTTTGGACTGATTGTTGTGTAGGGCAGCGCAGGGCAGCCCTGTGGCACCGGCTGCAGACATGCTTGTGTTTACTGTTGCTGTAAAGGGACTCCGAGGGAGCATGGGTAGGCGTTAATTCGCGCCTCATGTGCGGCGTCGCTGCCCAACATAGATTAGTCAGTAAAACTGAATCACAAGTTCGAAACATGAAAGACTAAAACTTCTGTCCTGTTCAAAATCACTGGTTCAATCTGATGATATATGAAAGATCTGTTAATAAGAACACAGTTAATCACCCTGCAGAGTTCCTGTGCTTCTGCATGACATGAATAGTTTTTATTTGACTCGTCGAACACAGACTCTGTGCTTCCTGTCAAAACTACAAAGGCGTTGAAGTCTCCTAATAACCTTTCATGTTTCCCTGCTCTCAGGTGGGGACTGTGCCACTTTGCTGAAGAACATCGGCGCTCTGCCGGTGGAGCTGGCGAGGATGTACTTCGCTGAGACCGTGTTAGCCCTGGAGTATCTGCACAACTACGGCATCGTCCACAGAGATCTCAAACCTGACAAGTGAGCGTCTGAAGCTGCTCTAATCTGAGTCTGTACATTAATTGCATTTCTGACTGCTTGTGAAAGACTTGCTCACAAGTAGAATGTGAATGTGTCTCTGTGTTTTAGTAGTTGATATTTACACCCATTGGTTTTATCTGGTGATTGAATTCTGATAAACCTCATGCTAAACACGCTGCATGTTCACCACCATGAGCAGGGAACACAGGGGAGCTTGAAGCAGCTAAAGCGATATTTCGCTGAAAATGAGGTGAAAACCAACTCAGAGCGAAATCCAATAGCTTCTGTTTCCAGCTCATTTTGTTGCCACACTTTTTTTGGACGTGCATAACTTCATTTATACTTCCAATCTGAACCAGGAGGATTGTGTTTCTGAACACTGCAGCGGCTCATTTCACTCTCCTTCTGCCTCGATTGACTGAGTGCTCACCTGCTCCAGCAGCGCAGCTGCACAGTCAGATTTCACAAAGCATATTACATTTACATAAAGTAAAAAAAATACTCGTTTACTGTGTAGCAGTTTTTTAGTTGTTTACTAAGTTGTCTAAAAGTCAGAAGATGTTGTCCTATGATCAGATATTAGACCTGAAATCATCCCTTTAGGACAAACCCCTCCCCAAATCCAGGAAAAACTTTCAAACTTTTCTCAACTTTTCAAATGTATTGTGTAAAACAATATGACACACTTTAAGCTTAATGTAATAGAATGCATAATCACATCTTACAAACGCAGACTATGAACCATAACAGCCAGAGAGCGACCATGCTAGACAGAGAAATACTCCTTTTTACTCTCAATTAACAAAAATTTAATTAAACCCAAATCTTTTCAAGTCAGTAACTTTTTAAAAAAAAACCCAGAAATGCTGTTTTCATGTACAAATGTGTGAAAAAAATATCTCTACTGAATGTTTCAAATACACTCCAAGTCTGTAGTTTTAACAGAAGTCAGACTCACTGAATATAACCTAAAGTCCTTTTGAAAATATTCTGTTGCTCACTTAAGTATTAATCATAGGGTTCACATTTTAAGAGCATTTTTACATGACATCAAAAAGTGCAGCCTCTTAAGAGAGATTAAAAAACTAGTTCAACTACAACCAACAGACCTCCGTTCAGAATAAAAATATTTCACATGCAGCCCCACAAACTCAAACCAAAACAGGTGAAATTAAAAACAAGTTGTTGCTTCTAACAAACACACTGCACTCGAACAGAGAGAGGCTTATCCTCCACGAATTCACTTCCCAGCAGGGGGTCACATGACAGCTCCTGCTGCTTTATGCTTTCACGTGCCAACATCTCGCTGCTCTTAATAATTTAAAGTCCATATCTAATTGTAGTCTGTATCGTGTTTGCTCAGTCACACAACCTACTGCTTTTTGTTTTTTTGCTCAGTTAAACACCTGCAGCCCACTGAAACGGCTCTCTGCCAGTTCAAAATCACTGTTCAACAAGCATCTGCATGATTTTCTCTTGTGCAGAAAATATAAATGCCCTTGAGGTTCATCCTCCTCTATCCTCAGATGCAACGCGGCTCATCTGATCCTGGGGTAAAAAATGAATTTCCTGCAGATTGGCAGTAGGCTCTCTGTTAGAACAAATCCTGAGGTGATTATATGATAAGTAGCCAACAATATTACATCCAGGTATCTCCCAGTGTTTTAGAATTAAACCATATTAAAGAAACAAAAGAGATGAGACTTGTGTTTTCATAAAAGTGACCTCAAGGAAGAATGTGGGCTTCTCATGTTAATTCATATTTGTTTATGAATTCTTCCATGTAGCACAGGAATGGGTAATTCTGATTACTGACTTCATCCTCACTTCCAAAGGGCAAAAATAAGACCAAGCACACGAGGAATTATCAACCGCCTGGCTTTTAATCTTATGAACATTTTCATTTGATTTAGTTTTCACACTATAATGCTATAAATTAGGCTCAAAAGTGTTTAAATAACTTCCCGCTTTTCATAACCCACAGAATCAATATCAGCCCCCATATCAGCGTCTGGACTCATGCAAGTTTATGAAACTGCCAGCAGTTCAGCTGAATTATCTTTTCATGTAGTTGGTCGGATCTTTATTCATAAGATTATCTGTTTTGAGCAGTGTCTCCCTGTGTCGCACCAGGTAACGCACTGAAACCCAAACTGTTGTGTGAGTATGAATGGATGAATGTGACTAAAGCAAGGACAGACAGCATCTGTGAAGCTATTTCCAACTGCTAAAGCATAAAAAGCAAATGTGATGAGTTGAAGTGCTTGTCAGACGGCTAATAGCCAGGACACAAGTTTGGAATTTAAGATGAACAATGCAGCTCTCCAAGTCGTCACAGTCTCTAATCTTATTTTCATTTTTTGTCATTTACCTGAATTTAGACTTACTACTATTACTTACCAGGGCCGGGTCTACGCAGGGGCAAGAGGGGGTCTGGCCCCCTCAAATAAATGTTGTGCCCCCGGCCCCCTTCGCTGAATGCACATTTGTGCCCCCCCCCCCCCCCCCCCCCCCCCCCAATACACTTGATATGCGCCCCCTGAGACGAATGTCTGGTGACAGGTCTGCAGTGACCAACTGCTACTTTGCATGTCAATGGTGGATTGGCTATTTCAGCACCATGGACAGTGCCTTGGATTTATTGGTAAACAGCAACCCACTGTTAAACTTCACCACAACAGTCAATTGGCTATATCAGCAGCATGGACAGCAACTGGAATTCATCAATGACTAAAGACCCACTGTTAATCTTTACCAAAACGGTGGATTTGGGTATTTCAGCACCATGGACAGTGCCGAAGATTTTTAATGATACTGCGACCAACTGATACTCTGCACCACAATGGTGGGTTGGCTATTTCAGCACCATGGAGAGTGCCTGGGATTTACCTTTAAACAGAGACTTAAAGCTGGGGTTGGCGATCTTGGAAAACTAGCATGGAGCACGAATGTAGCATCTCCCCAAGGCTCTGCCCAGCTCCCACCCCATTGGAGGAGCTCCGTTGGGAGCGGAGACGCAGAGACGTTCCGCGCGTGCGGTGCGCGCAGCACTTCCGCGTCCACTGCGTTCCTGGCGTAACCTGTCCTCAGCGCTTCGTTTCTTCGTTTTTCTTTATTTACACTATGCCAAGTATGGCGCACTCACCGGTAAGTAAAGCCCCAAACATTCTTCTCCGCCATTCTGCAACGACGCTCCGTCCTTCTACGCGCGCACTGAATCAGGGTCAGTGCACGCCATTGACATGTACGCGCAGGGGGCAGGTCGAACGGCGAAGGGATTTGATTGGTTTAAAAAAAGGTGTCCCGTCAAGACGATTGGTTGCTGTTTTTCCCGTTTTACTCCTGCTGTAGATAGCGGATATTTTCCAAACTACTTTAAGAACACGCTATGAATTGTTTCCCATCGGGTCATAAAGATCATTTTAACCAGTATTTAAAAAAATGTATCTCATTCAAATCGCCAACCCTAGCTTTAATATTAATCTTTACCACAACAGTCAATTGGCTATATCAGCACCATGGACAGCAAATTGGAATTCATCAATGAATCGAGACTGACAATTAATCTTTACCAAATCCTTGGTTTGGCTATTTCAGCACCATGCAGTGCCTTGAAAACATTTTGAAAGAGTGAACTCCTGATATTCTGCACCACAACGGTGGATTAGCTATTTCAACAGCATGGACAGCGCCTTCGATTTTTAATGATACAGTGATCCAGGGCCGGGTCTACGGAGGGGCAAGAGGGGGCCTGGCCCCCTCAAATAAATGTTGTTCCCCCTCCAACTAAATCCCCCAAAATATATCAGCACGAGCATGCACCGCACCATCCACCCCCACCCCCCCACCCCCACCCCCCTGCTGAACGCACATTTGTGCCCCCCCATACACTTGATATGAGACGAATGTCTGGCGACGGGTCTGTTACTTACTATTAATGCCTGTTGTCTTCTCTTCATACAGTCTCCTGATTACCTCAATGGGCCACATCAAACTCACAGACTTCGGCTTGTCAAAGATGGGTCTGATGAGCCTCACCACCAACCTATATGAAGGACACATCGAGAAAGACGCCAGGGAGTTTCTGGACAAGCAGGTATATCTGTCTCCCAGCGACACCCAGGATTCGAACCCTTTTTTAGACAATATTTTCTGTGTTTAATCTATTTCCTCAAAACGTTTCAAGGCTGCTGACAGATCTGTTTTAATGAATGAGGATTTGTGAGAGACAGGACGCACAGTGTCGCATCAGTCGAGAGCCATTTAAAACACCGTCTCCAGTCATGCGTACAAACTCACCAAGTCATCCGGCAAAATCAATAATCTCCAAATAAAGGCCCCATATTACAATGTTTCCTGTTACTGAATCGTTAATGCGCTACATCTCCATCACAATCCCATCTTGCAATTATGGTTATTGTTTATGCTGCGAATTAAACCAGTAATAATCAGTCAGTCTGGCCCGGGCGTCCTCTGGCTCTTCTGGCTGGGAGCAGGCATCTGTTTGTTGTGTGCCAGTAATCAGCCCGCATCTGCAGATGAAACAGACCACAGCTTTGCTTTTTGTGTTTGTAGTGGAGGTTCTAATGAGGAGGAAATTTCCTATTCAGTCAGTAATGATGTAATATTGTGTAAGACCTCGTGAACACGTGCAGCCACTCACACGCTGACACAGACGCATGCATTTGGACAAAAACGCTCCTTAACTGCTGATCATTACCGAACAGAGGACACCGATATTAGAATAAAATCACGACTGAACAGACAGCATCCAGATAAACATGGAAGAAAAGCGTCCAGCACAATATTTTGAATTTTTATGTTTTCACTTTGTTCTCACTGTTTTTGTAGCTGGAAATCCCATTTGTAAATTGAGAGTGATTTATTTTTGTAACATGTAGCATTAGTGCTTTTAAAAAATACTAAACAAACTTGTATCTAGCTCAGACTTGTTTTCACATACCAGAAGCACCAAACGCTGCTTCATCATAGGCTACAGTGCGAGCGAATAACGGATTTAATTTCCGTCACAGTTAATTAAGGTCCAAAGGTGTTTTTAATAGTATTTCATGCAAATAAATACATGAAACCATGTTATGTAATGTTTCTGGAGGCAGGAAGGAGGAGCTGGCCTGCCATTTCTCAGCATAAACAAACCAAGCCTCAGGGTTTGCTGTAGTGCCAGTGGAAGAGCATCGCTTTATCACAAAAAAACGGCCATTAGTGAAACGATGACAATAAATATGGTTGAAATTTTTCCAACAGCTTAGAAAAAAAGTCAAGCCCGAAGGGGCTCAAGGTAGCAGCAACATCTCTGATAGCATCAGCTAATTTGAACTTATCAACGATTTATCGACCAAGTATTCCTATCTTTAATGGCAAGCATGGTCTTTAACGTCTGCTAGCGTGTTTAGCGTCCTCAGGCTCCTCCTCGTGTCTCCGCTCAGGTCTGCGGTACTCCGGAGTACATCGCTCCAGAGGTGATCCTCCGCCAGGGCTACGGGAAGCCGGTGGACTGGTGGGCCATGGGCATCATCCTGTATGAGTTCTTGGTGGGCTGCGTGCCTTTCTTCGGGGACACGCCTGAGGAGCTGTTCGGACAGGTCATCACAGGTAGGAGTCGTGTAAAAGCCTCGACACACAACAAGTTATAACAAGCCTCAGTGATCTGTTTTGGATGTAGGCCCAGATTATGCGGATCTGAGAACTTTTTTTTTTTTTAGTTTTGGTTTTTCTGTAATTTATCCCTTTGAAATACTCTGCAGGACGCCGTTTCTTGGTGTTTTGCTCTTCACACCCTTTGCTCTCTCCTGTCTGCCTCTGGTAGACGACATAGTTTGGCCGGACGGGGACGACGCCTTGCCTGCAGACGCTCAGGCCCTCATCTCCGCCCTGCTGCAGACCAATCCACTCATCAGACTCGGCACAGGTACTGACTGTTGCATCTGCTCCATCAAATAAAGTATTTCATCTGCAGCTACAGCAAAGCAACAAATTATTATTAAGTGGATGACTGATACTTTTTCAGGAACCGTGTTGGTAAAATGTAATCTCCTCTCCACATTTCATGAGATGTAACGTCAGTTTTCACAGATGTGCTCATCTGTGCATCAGGGGGTGACGGTTCTGCGTTTTTTTGCCTCCAGGCGGGGCGTTCGAGGTGAAGCAGCACCCGTTCTTCACCGAGCTGGACTGGAACACTCTGCTGAGGCAGAAAGCAGAGTTCATCCCTCACCTGGAGTCAGAGGAAGACACCAGCTACTTTGACAGTATGTCTATCTGGATTCATGTGTTTTCTCAGAGCCTGTGGTACTTTAAGTTTAGCTTTACGGGTTATGCAACATGTTTTTTTTTTTAAATAACAGCAGTCAGGACGACACATTTTCCCTCAAAATGACAGTCCTTCCCCTCCCCTCCCCTCCTTCGCTTTCGTCTCCGCTAGCCCGCTCAGATCGCTATCACCACATCAATACCTACGACGAGGACGACACCAACGACGACGAGCCGGTGGAGATCAGACAGTTCCAGTCCTGCTCTCCTCGCTTCAGCAAGGTGTGACTTTGCCTCCGTCTCCTTTAATCTCCGTCTTGTTATTTACCCAGTTTTACCTTGGTTCACACTGCCGTAATGTCACTCACACTTCAGATTACTCGAGGATCAGAGGTAGAAAAGGAAAGGGGAGTTGATGTGTGGGGAGTGGCAGCTGCAGCCTGCAGCCAGGTCTCAAACCTGAAGTTCATAAAGTCTAACCCGAGTTTCCAAAGCTTTCATTTTCTTTTATCGTGTCTCTAGTTTTCATTTGAAGCCAGCTTATCTCCGAGGTCTTGTGCTACATTTTTGCTCTGTCTGTGTTTTGATGACCCAGACATCTTTTCATCCTGTCTTTCTTCACATCCTCGACTCCTTCTTTGCCAAGTGTGCCTCAGTTCTGTTCTACGGCTCTCCTTTGCTGTCACACTTTTTCCTCTCGGGTGGGATTTTCTCTTAAACATCTTGTTTCTGCACTCAGCTGTGGACTTTCACTCTCTGTCTGTCTGTTGAGCTCGCTCAGCCTCCCGGCTTTTTTCCAGAGGCAGCCGAAGCCCAGAGCTCTGCAGTGTGTTGAAACTGTCTCATTAGGAGACTGATTTCAGTTCAGTTTGAGGTTTGAAGTACTGCTGTTAAACTGCACTGCTCAATCAAAGCAGGTGACACACACATATTGAGATCTACACACACATTTATTTAGTATCTACTTATTAAATGAGTGATCAAGAGAAGTTTAAGCCAATATTTAAGTGTCATGAAACAAAAAAGCTAAAAAAAAAAAAAAAAAAAAGAAAAAATTGGGATTTTCATAATGAAGTTTTCATTATGTTTTATTTTTGTAGAAATTAAAACACTTAATACTACATTGGTTCATGTAAAATATTTCAAGATGAAAAACACAAAAAAATGTAGCATAACATTTAACTCAAGATCTTAGAAATAATATTTGGGACCTTAATTCCATAATATTTGTTGCGCTGTAAAAACTGAAAGTAAAACTAAACAGCAGTGTGCAAATTATTACACATTAAGCCATTCAGGCTTACGTGTAGACTGAAGAGAGAAACCAAACAATCCCACATGAGCAATATAGGTGGCGGCTTCGCGGATTAGTCTCAGACAGACAACAAAGATGATTGAATCACTGCAGACTGGAGCAGCGTATGAAGCAGAGACGAGTTCCACTGTTTGAGATCCTGCAGGAACGTACAGAGAGGAAAGAGGAGAGAGCACAGACTGCAGGAAAGACAGCAAGTTGTTGAGACATGAGAGTGATTTACAGTGACCTGGAACAGTATTTATCCCTTTCGAACTTTTCTGCAGTTTGTCACATTACAGCCACAAAGGTAAATGTATTTTATCAAGTGCTTTGAATACTTTTGCAAGTCATCCTATGAATGTATGAAGAGTGATATTAAGACAAGACGTCATTGCAAGAAAGAAAGTCTCCCAGCAGCCTGGACCGACAGGATGTCCTGAGCGAGCTCTGACTAGAAGCTTTATCAAATATTAAAGTTCTAGTCCTGATCTTAAAATTGGAGTCTGATAGCTTCCCGAACTGAAACTAGGAGCTGGTTCCACATGAGAGGAGCCTGACTGCTGAAAGCTCTGCCTCCCAGTCCACTGTTAGAAAACCCTCCAGTAGCACTCTGCTGGGGTAGTGTGAGACGAGTGACTCTTTAGGATATGATGGAGAATAGTAGTTCAAAACCACATATTGAATGTTGAGACTTGAAGACTGTATGGAAGATTCATCTGATTTCAAATTTGAACTTCAAGAACGTTAGAACACGTCCATCATCAAGTACATCAGGTTTTTCAACTTCATGAAGCATTTTTGAGTTGTTGCTTGTAGCATATTCAGAAGGAATTATTTGTGTCCTAAAGTTTATGTGAAGGCGCAGGAAGGTGCTTTGTTTTACCGCCTGTTTGAACACACACACACACACACACACACACACACACACACACACACACACACACACACACACACACACACACACACACACACACACACACACACACTTTTTTTTTTGCCCTGTCCTTTATGATTCTCTAAGGAGATCATTTGTTCTCATTATCCTTTCTCTGCCCGTTATAACAAGAGACGCTGTTGTGGTTTAATCAATTAGTTCATTGAGCATCGCCTCACGCAACCTTGCTGAATTTGTCTTGCCTTAATGTCGAGTCATGTTGTCTCGTAACGCCGGCAAAGATGAGATTGGACGATGAAACACAAAGAGCCGGTGTAAATCACCCCATTGTGCAGGTGAAGTAATGAATCCCAAAAGGATTTCCATCAAATAATTACACTCCAAAACATAAAAGCAACAAATGTCCCATGAGCAATCATCCCAGTTTAAATCAGCCTTTCCTAAATGTGTTTTTGCTCCTCTTTATTTTGACGAAATTAAATTGCAGCTTTGTGAGATTGTTTCTGACTGCTAATGTTGTTTTGGTTTTCCTCCAGAGGAGACAGCTGGGTCTTCAGCTGATACTCGTTTCCATGGTGCGCTGCTGAGATTTCTTTAGGCTTTCCTTAACGCAGATCATCTTGTTGTCCTCCCCCACACAGAGCCCAGCTCTCCTCACTTACTCTGCACATAATAAGAGTCTTGCAGTACATGGTAATTGCGTGCATGTCAGTGGAGCTGTTATGTTAATGCTCACATGCACGCACACTGATAACATAGAAGCCATGTTGTGCTTTGGTGTGGCAGGCCTTTTTTTTTCCCCCTTTATCTTTTGTTTTGGTACAGATCTGATTTTGGAAGTCAAATGTCTCTTCTTTTTTTCTGCACACACATTTAATATGCGAGTATGAAGAATTTGTGCAGTGAATATTATATTACCAGCATGAATCTGTTCGGGAGCCGTTGTGTTGGAGGTTTGCATGTTCTCCCTGTGTGCATGTGGGTTTTCTCCCACAATTCACAAACATGCGGTTGCATTGGGTGCCACAAAAATTACTTGCAAGTTCTTTTGTATCTCCCAGAAGATTTGAAACACAATTTGTTTAGTAATTATGGAGTCGGTAATAATGGATGTGGTTTCTCTGCATTCTAACGCTATTCTCAGTTTAAAAAAAGAAGAAGAAAGAAAGACTAACAGAGTCATCTCATGCTGGTAAAGTCATTTGCAACCTGCGTCTGCACAGCAAAGACTAAACGGTTTCGCCTCTTTTTATGCCATTAGCATTATTAGAACAGCTGAGCGTATAAGGGGAAACATACAATTGCAATAATTATGTGATTAAACTTTGTCATTATTGGAGGAGAAAAAAAGAGACATTCTGAATGTACTTTGACTTCTTAGCCTGGCGGGCGTCTCATCTGTTAACATGATCGCAGCAGTTTTAAAACCTCTTCTGTAGTCAACCGTTATTTGGCTTTGCTTTTATGAGGAATATGTTTTATGAAACACTCCAGTCACAGTCAGTGTCTGTCCTGCGGTGGCCAGGTTGCCAGTTTGGTGATGGTGACCTTTTCCGTGTCAAAATTCCTGATGCTCTCAGCAGTGTGTGGAAGTGTTTGGGTCGGATGTTGAGGTATTTTTTTAAACTACAAGCTGAACAGTTTGGACTTCCTTGCGGAGAAGTCGCTTAATGTTTAAAACCCCACGAGCCTGCTCAGTGCAAAACAGGAATCTAGCAGAGCCAAATCACTTCTCTCATAATATTTTCCACTTGCACGCCACATTGTAAATTTGGACCTCTAGAGGAAAGATTGTGTTATTGAACTGGCATCGTGCTCCTTAAAAAAATTACCTTCCGTGTTCAAATTGTTCAGGTTCAACTCTGTTTTGCAGAAGCTGCGGCAGCCTTGAGACTAACGCAGGGATGAGCACAGCTCCACAGAAGTTTGAGAAACTTTTTTTTTATAACTCCATACTGCCGTATTTCTTTTGTTGTTCGACTTGAGGCAATCTATTCTTACAGACGGTTTAATGCGCCTTTTTCCTATACACAGTAGACCAGTAAACAAACTTTGATGTGCAAAGTTGGAAGAATTCCCCTTTAAGAAAAGCATCCTACGCTGAGTCACAAATCCAAATTTACAGAAAGAAATTAAATACCTGAAGTTTTCAGTCTTGAATGGCTCCAGCTCTACAGCGCCATCAAATGGCCTGATGTGTGTTTAGTTCATTCAGGTTGCTGTTTGTGGAAAAAAAAAAAACAAAGGGCTTCAAGATTGGGAAAAAAAAAAACGAAGAAAGCTCCAAGTGGTGAATAAAATGAATTTTTTTCCTTTAAATAAGCCTGAATGATGAAGTGAAATTGAGGTGAGACAACGTGGTCATGTGGTTTGTGAAAGGGAGAATTCGTAAGAGAGTTTGGAAGTGAGGCTTTGCAGCTTCACTCCTTTTAAAATACATTTATATGAAGTCCTGTTTGGAGGCTAGCTTGCTTTACTCACTGCTGAAGTGTCCTTGGGCAAGACGTCAAATCCAGAGTTCCTCCAAATGGGGAGTGAGCACTTCTAGTAGATGCTATTTCCATTACTGTGTGTGTCTGTGTGTGTGTGTGTGTGTGTGTGTGTGTGTGTGTGTGTGTGTGTGTGTGTGTGTGTGTGTGTGTGTGTGTGTGTGTGTGTGTGTGTGTGTGTGTGTGTGTGTGTGTGTGTGTGTGTGTGTGTGTGTGTGTGTGTGAATGGGTGTAAAGCTGCTTGAGGCCACTGAAGCAGTGAAAATCCTCTATAAGTGTATTAACTATGAATTTTATGATCTGGTTTTAAACAAAGGAGTTCCTAAAACATTAAAATAGACCCAAACTGGGCAGTGAAATTATCGACACATGAAGGTGTTGCTACAGAAATTTCATGTACACACTTTTCTAATATGCTTCTTAGGACCATGCGACACTGAAGCAGTGTGGGAATCCCGTCTGTATGGGTGAAGACTGGGTACAACAGTGACCTGCCGCCGGTCCATCATAGTGCAAATACGGAGAGAGTGACACATTTCCAACTGCGGGCAGTTATTAGATTTGCCGGTTCCTCTCTATCGCTTGTTATTTGGACTATAAGTGAAAGCTGGGCTAATCGGAGAAAACTCCTCACAGGTTTCATTGAAGCTTTGCATGGAAATGAAGCCAAACGCGAACTTGAACCGGGGATATTCTTGCTGCGTGGGGCGAGTGTTCACCTCTACCCTGTGAATAATGAACAGTAAACTCTTTACTGATGGCCGACCAATGGTTGTCTGTTCTGACTGTGTCTGCAGGTGTACAGCAGCATGGAGCATCTCTCTCAGCTGGAGCAGAAGGCGTCCAGCTCCGTGTCTCGCCGGGACAAGGGCTCGCGCGAGGACAAAGTGACCAAGAGAGAGAGCCTGGGCAGCTTCAGCATGAGGGACAAGAGCTGGAGGACCGGATCCCCTGAGATGTGAGCGTGGGGCGGCAGTGGATGAACGGACTTTAAACGCTTGTTTGTGCTGTTCGTTTGTGTGAGTCAGTGAGGTGGGTCGCTCTATAGACGAGTGAGATGCGAGGGTGTTTAGAAGGTTATTCCCCGAAGGGATTTTTCTTTCCTCTTCTTGCAGGCGGGCTGTCACATGTCCCGGCTTGCCTGGAGAACTGCTTTCTGTCTCGCTGACACCAATTTTGACACTTTTTGTATAAAAAGAACTTTGTGTGAGAGTTCACACTCACTTCCAGTCAACAGAGCCGCCGTCTCCAAAGTTTGAAAACTCGGAGTGAAAAAGTGAAAAGGGGGAGCTGGTTCATCAGTTTCATGAAAAATAATGGAAATAAGGCTCCTCTCTAAAGCCTGATCAATTAATTTACCTTTATTAGGTTAACAGAATGCAAATAGATTAATTAATTAGCATGTCATTACTTTGTCATGGAGAAATTTGCCCCATATTCAATTTGATTTTAATTTCTTGAGTTGTTCCATATGCAGTTCCCCCAGATGAACTTTAAAGCCATTTACTTTCAGCACAATTAGCGAGTCTTTCTGTTTTGAATAATTAGTTATTTCGCTGTAAACGGCTCATCCTGAACACTGGATTCATATAAATATTGTTTTCTGCTCTTCATGCAAAGCTGTGATTTTCTGAATTGCGATTTGTGATGGAGAGCACAAAGACAAATCAGATTATTTTCTGATTACTTTATTTTACCTTGTCAGGCATGAAATCCTTCTACATTCATATATTAGCTGGATAAAAACGGGGTGGAGGCGGCTCATCATTCATTATCTTCCATATTTTCTTCCAAAGCGAATCAAAGTTATCCGTCTCATCTCTCCAGCTTCGATTCACTTTTTCCCACCTCATTACAGAATTAATTAAGAAATAATTGAGTGATAACATGACTCTGATCGCCTCGTGCGATTCCGTCTCCTCGTCAGCCTCTGCTCACCGTTAGAGCTGCGTGGTCGCACCAGTGTGGCCCAGCTCAGAGAACGGTTGACGTATCGTCACTGGGATTTTAGGAAATTTAGGATGAATATTTATGCTGACGTAACTGAACACACTTTACAATAAACACGCTGTTCTCTTCCTTCACCCATAGTCAGCTGGGATCCGCTCTCCTGCCCTGAGACCCTAAATTATGCTTTTATTTTCATTTAACAGTCACTATTGAAATGGTACAAATCATAGGGCCCATTTTCTAATTTAAACATCATGAAGTGAATATCGAGAGATAATTTTGCTTTTATGTAGCCTTGAGTTCCCAGTTCAAAGGCATATATCTTTTAGCATGAAATACACCAGGAACTGGGGATGCAAGCACCTTTACTATGTTTCTTGAGTAAACTAGGCCCACCCGTCTTACTTTTATGTGCTGTCATTTCTTATTTCTCCTCATCTTTGGACTGTTACAGATGTGTCTTGAGATGCTGCTGCTTTGGCTCTTGATTATGTTTTGGTAAACCCTGTGTGTGTAATATCCAGACTCCACCGACATATAAACACACTCTCTCTGTAGTAATCTGTGCCTTTGAAATTACAAAAAAAAAAAAAAAACACAGCACTATTTAAATGAGATCTATTTTTTTGTTTTTCAGAAGCACAGCTGCTTTCAGCCGACTCACAATGCGTCACTAATGTGGCTCATTTTACTGTCATCACATCCAGAGGCCTGCAATTTCGTTTTATTTGTCTGAGATGCTGAGTGGGAAAATGACAACTGCATGAATATGAAACATATGAAACTAGTGAAGTTACTTCAACTGTACTCAGTGTAATTTTGCTCGACGCATAAAACTGTGTGTTGATTAACTGGATCCTGTTAATAGAATTAATAGAAGATAGATAGAAGTATTAGAATGTTTTTAAGTTCTTCAAAATGTAACACAAACTACAGTTCTGGTATTTATTAAACTATAAAGGCTTGGATATCATTGTTTTAGTGGTTAAATATGTTCTGTCGCTCCAGACAGATTCTGCTGGGTTTAAAAGGTATTCTTTTATTATGTTTTTTCGTTATAAAGATTGCAGAGCGCTGTGTTCAGTGCTTAGTAAAAATGTCTTTGTCCATGTTAGCGCCCCACCGCCGAGCCTCTCAGAGTCCCGGCGTGTCAGCAGCCTCTCTGTCATGTCGGATGAATCGTTCTTCCATTCGGAGGAGTCGATGTAATTCCCCTCCGTGACTTTGTGTGTCCTGCAGGAAGCGCCTGTCCTGTTCGGAGTCCTTGTACATGGAGGGAGACGCGAGCCCTCCCCTCGGCGCCCGGCGGCGCTTCTCTGCCCTGATGGATACGCATCGCTTTGCCTCACCTCTGGAAGGCGAAACTGAGTTTCTGACCCGGCAGAATCCCCTGAGGGTCCGTGGAACCTCACTGGACGGGACCACCGTCCCCTCGTCCAACATTTTTGAGCAGAGGAGCAGCCTGAAGGAGATCAACGGAGCAGGTGAGTTATCAGGAGAGGAGCTTTAGAGTCAGATAAAGGTGAAGAAGAGGACGGAAATGAGATGGCAGACTTGTGAAAAAGCTGCCTGGGCTGTCTTTTAAAGTGACTACTGCTAAGTCAGTGGACAGCTGAGGAATTGATGTTTTCACCTTTAATTAATAACTGTAATTTCCTCCTGACTGTACGTATCACAGACAAATCCCCGCGGCCAGGAGAGACGCCGGGCGTCACTACGGCTGTCACCACGTTATCCCCGGGCCCAGCAGCAGCCGGCCGGGACGTGATGACTCCTCTGTACGACCCTCTGGGGCCCCGAGCCACCAACGACCTGGTCCTCCGCAGAGCCCGCCACCAGCACCTGTCTGGTGACGGAGAGAAGCGAAACTCCCGACCGGGCAACAAAGTCATCAAGTCGGCATCTGCCACGGCGCTCTCGGTCATCATACCATCAGGTGAGAGGGGGGGAAAAACTAATGCCATCCTCCAGGGAATACTGATGCCTGGCGCACCAGTTCAATGTCTTACTTCTCTGCCTGCAGTGGATCAGCATGGCGGCTTCTCCCCTCTGGCCAGCCCCATGTCTCCCCACTCTTTCTCCTCCAACCCCTCGTCTCGAGACTCCTCGCCCAGCAGAGACTTCTGTCCGGCAGTCAGCGTGCTGCGCTCCCCCATCACCATCCATCGCTCTGGGAAGAAGTACGGCTTTACTCTCAGGGCCATTCGGGTTTACATCGGCGACAGCGATATCTACAGTGTGCATCACATTGTCTGGGTAAGAAGCTCACTTTAACCTACCGGTTAAAACTTTGACTGTTCTGTCTGAAACCTTCCTGAACCTCTGGTAATGAGTGTGGATTTTTTTTTTTGCAGTGCATTTAAAACAAAAGTAGCGTTATAAAAGAGACACGACAACTTCAAAACATTTACAAACTGGAAGGAAGAACTGAGAGCAGGATTATGTTAGTGTATTATGTCAACATGAAACCAGACCAGGGTTGGAAAAGTTCTCTCTCTTTACTGAAGCACAAATTGAGACACTTGACTTAAAAAAAAAAAAAAAAAATGTCTGGTAAAGGTGCCGATTAAACTTTTTAAGTGAAATTTAAAACAAAAAAGAAGGAAAGTACAGGTTCTGAAATGTAGTCGCATCCAAGAGTAAAAATGAAATATTAGCTTTCTTAATAGATCTGAATTCTGCTGTGTGACGGTTGAAAGAAGGAATCCGCCAGTTTCAAGGATGTAACGTGATCATTACAAACTGCATGCCTAATGTTCTAACCTGTGGTCTTGAACACTTTCTGTGCGTCGGCAGCATGTGGAGGAAGGCGGCCCGGCTCAGGAAGCCGGCCTGTGTGCCGGTGACCTGATCACTCATGTCAACGGGGAGCCCGTCCATGGCCTGGTCCACACTGAGGTGGTGGAGCTCATCCTCAAGGTCAGCATCAGCAGGCCTGTCTGTTCCCTGAAACACTGGACCGGTGGTATAAATGACTGGTTTATAAAGATTGAAGTTTTAGTTAGTTTTAGATGTACAGCACTTTGTAAAATCTTCCAAAAAGTGACTTTTCTATCAAGCAATGCCCAAAAAAAAAAAAAAAAAAAACGAAAAAAAATCTGTTAAGTTTCAGATGTATTCTTCAGCCAAGGACAGTGACCTCAATCATGTAGCAAATAATCTTTTTCAAAAAAAATCCTAAAATTAGGAGTCTCACAGCCCTGAACTCAGGAGTCTGTTTGGGACAGAAGAATTTGAACCAGCCGACATCCACAGAATTTCTGTGCTCAGCTCTGAAAATTGCATCAGAAAAACCTTCTCTCATAATACAAGAAGAATCGATGATGTTTGGAGTGAAAAAATGTGGCAACCTGAAATACTGAACACTTTCTTATATATTTGCTTTTCAGAGTGCAGAATGATGATTTACTGAGTTTATACTGAGTTTATAAATTTGGTCGCTTTTACCTGAAACTTTTGTGCAGTGCTGTGAGTGTTATATGAGCGTGACTGGTCTTGTGCAGAGTGGAAACAAGGTGACCGTGACGACCACACCTTTTGAGAACACCTCCATCAAAGTGGGTCCGGCCCGCAAGGCCAGCTACAAGTGTAAAATGGCCCGACGAAACAAGAGGACGATGGGGAAAGATGGTCAGGACAGGTGGGACTGAATGCTTCACTACACTGATGCTGTCACTACTGTTTCTCAGGATTTATGTATGTAATTCTAAGAGTAGCAAAAAGCAAAGTGTTCTTGTGTATTTAAATGCTGCTTTCTCCCTTTTTATGCTGTTTCTGCTTCACAGTAAGAAGCGCAACTCCCTGTTCCGAAAGATCACCAAGCAATCCAATCTGCTCCACACCAGCCGCAGCCTGTCCTCTTTGAATCGATCCCTGTCCTCCAGCGAGAGTCTTCCTGGCTCCCCGACCCACAGCCTGTCTGCTCGGTCCCCAACTCAGGGCTACCGCTCCACCCCTGAGCCCTCGTACCTGGGTACTGAACATAAAATGACCTACACTCAGTCGGATGGAGACAGAATCAGATTCAGTGCGACAGAAACAGAGCACAGAGATGTTAAACATAAGGATGAATGCTAATCAGATTTACACAGCGTGGAGCCTGGAAAATGCGCTTTCAAAGTCAGACTGGATTTTACTTTTAAATTAAATGTGCACCATTTCCTCCGGAGTTCTTTCCACCTTTAATCATTCTGTTCTGCTCTCTTCAGGCGCTTCGTCCCAGAGCAGCTCTCCAGCCTCCAGCACTCCCAACTCCCCAGCTCCCTCTCAGCACATGAGGCCCAGCTCCCTGCACGGCCTCTCCCCGAAGCTGCACCGCCAGTACCGCTCCGCACGATGCAAGTCAGCCGGCAACATCCCCCTGTCCCCGCTGGCCCACACGCCCTCCCCCACCCAGTCGTCCCCGCCACCCCTGCCCGGCCACACCATCGGAAGCTCCAACACCACCCAGTCCTTCCCCGCCAAGCTGCACTCCTCGCCGCCCGTCGTCCGGCCCAGGCCGAAGAGCGCGGAGCCCCCGCGGTCGCCGCTTCTCAAGCGGGTGCAGTCGGCAGAGAAGCTGGGCTCGCCGTTGACTCAGTCCAGCTCCACGGGGGGGCTGGGGGGCCCGCTGAGGAAGCACAGCCTGGAGGTGCAGCACTCGGAGTACCGCAAGGATGCCTTCCTCTGTGAGCTCGGGCTCCAGAGCCTGCTGGAGACCGAGGGGGAAAACCTGCCCCCTAATCCTCCGCCCCTGCCCTCGTCCTCAACCGTCCCTGAAACCGGCGTGTTGAAACCCGTGAGGAGACTCGGGAGACAGGAGTCGCCGCTCAGCCGGGAAACGCTCTTGGCCGGGAGGGAGAGGGAAGAGAGGGAGAGGGGAAGAGAGAGGGAAAAAGAGAGAGAGACAGAGAGCGGGACGAGTCGGGTCGGAGCAACAGGCTCACAGTCGTCTTTAGCTAGAAAGCCTCTGGCGTCTGATCTGCCCTTAAACTCCCAGAGCTCCAGAATGAGTGCGGAAACCACTAAAGCTATAACACCCAGCACCCCCACCAAAGTTACAGGAAGTCTAGTTGGTCAAAAGGGACCCGAGAAAATCTCCCAAAGTCAGGCAGACATACCTCCAAAACGCGTCGACTCCATGGCTGCAAAAAGTGTGCTGTCTAACAGTAAAGACGCACAGGGGAGCAAAATGGAACCAAAGCAGGATGCAGAAAACAGAGGCAGGTCTGCTTTATCCGGCGCCGCTTTCAGCAAGAACTCTGCTTCTGCTCCAGATAAATCTGTTGGCATCACCGCCGGACTGAGCGGAGGTCCTCTTGGCCTCAGCAAAACCTTTAAACCATCAGGTATGGGCGACGGCCTGAGAAAGGCCGACAGCGGCGATTCAAGGACTCCAGACCTCGGCTCTAAAAGCCCCAAACTCCCCGCCCGGGTTCTGGCGCCCGTCGTGCCTCCGCATGGGCAGCCGCTCTCACTGGGGAAGGTGAGACAAGGACTCGGCCCCGTGAACTGCTACCGGGGCACCCTCGACTGGGAGGACAAGTGTCGCCTGGAGGTGGTGGAGGAGCATTCGCCCTCGCCCTCTCCGTCCCCGACGGCGGTCACCCCCTCCCTCTGCGGACCTTCGCTCTGTAAGTCGCGGCCCGTCTCCCCCGGCGACAAGACGAGCTTCGTCAGCCAGCTGACCACCGTGGCCAAAAATGTTCTCGGGCCAATCAAGCTTGGCTCTCAGGAGGGGGCCAGGAGCAAAGAGCAGCAGACTAAGGCAGCGGAGGAGAAACAAGGAGGCACAGCGGGGAAGTCTGACACTCCTGCTGGCGGTCGAGTGGCCGTCGGGGCTGCAGTGGTGACCCAGAGTCCCGCCGGTTCGCCGCTAGAGAAAGCTGCAACAAGTAGCAGCAGCAGCAGCCCGCCAAAAATGTGACCCTCTAGGGTCCCTGAACGGGACTTCGCTGGAAAAGGAAGGAAACGAAAAAGATGCCTTTTTTGGAAGAACAATGTAACAGAAGACAAGCACTTAAAAACAATGTACATTCCAGTTTCAGAGTATATAAAATGTTATTTATTAATTCCAATCATTGACTGAATCTAACTTAAAAACAGGAGTGAAAAAAAAACTACTGTAAAGGTGCATTAACTGTTGATTTTCTATTCTAAATAATTTAATAAGAAGACTCTTAATGTAACGTGATACACTTTATCAGATGTATATGTGTGGGTCTCTGTGAACGCATGTCATATGGTATGTACTGTACATGTATAATAGGTACAAGAAGGTCAAAAAGTGCTTTACCGATCAAAACATGCTGAATACTGTGAAGACCAAATCAGTCGCTGTCTTATCTCTCTGCGAGCCCTTTCTTCTTTTTGCAGCTTCTCACGGTGATGTGGTAAAGCGGTAATAATTGTGTCGAGCGACGCGGACGTCTCCGGTGAACTGGAAGCGAGACGATGAAGCTTGTTTATTCATTTCTCACCAGTTTGCTTTCTCCGAGTTCTGTGGTCAGACAGCGCCGAGGCAGGTGCATTGTTTGTGGATGTCATGGTAAGCACTGACGAGCTGTCTGTCGCAGAGGCGTGTGTGTGTGCGTGCGTGTGTGTGTGTGACCTCTGTGAGCCTAATTCAGATGCTTCTCGAAGGCAGTGTCCTGCTGCAGAGAGAAGAGGGAATGACAGAGCTTAGGCTCAGTGCTTATCTACACTTCGCAGGACTGCTACCACAGCCGTTTTTTTACACCCCCCACCCCAACACCCACCCACCCACACACACACACACACACCCACCAAGGACTAACTGCAGCCACATGCACAAACGCACACTCATATTACCGCAGCAGTCAGCAGCGGATTCTCATTGCATTTAAATCCATACTCCTGTGGCTCGCGAATTAGGACACAAGTGCGCTTGTGCGCAAGCAAGTCAAGAAGGGAGACGGTTGTGAACATTTGTGTGTCCTCACACTCGGTATGATTGACTAAGCAAAGGTCATGACTGAAGGCATCCAGATCCAGTCACAGGAAAAAGATCCCCCACTGCTTGAACAACGGATCACACAGGTACAATGCTTTCACGAGGAGGTAAAGGCTTGGGGACATGTTGGAAGCACATATACAGTTTGATTCATGTGTTGTTTTGAGCCAAAAGTAGGAAAAGCAGGCCGTCGTGGATGTAGCATATCCAAATTTATTTGTCGAAGGGCTTTAAAGCTGAAGTAGAGTTTGTGCATATATACAAAGAGTGAACTCGTTATTGTAAAAACAAGGTTATTTACAGTATAATCAGAACGATGGTGTAGTTAGGTGCTTATGGTTAGGTAGGATTGATGATTACAATGCGCAGTGTATCATACTAATAAAGGTGTTTGCATCATTCGTCTCACCAGAGAACTAAGAAATGTTCGCTGGATAAAACAATTTGTGTTTTCTCTCACTGCTCATAATTAGTTCCTTAGTGTTCATAACTTACTAAATATCCAATGTACATAAACTTATGCAAATTATTTACAGCTGTTTGTGAGGGAATTTGGGTTGAAAGGGAGCTCAGCAATGTTTCATCCAGATTTATTGGATCTATTCCAGGTTGTACAAATGTGAAAGAAAATGAAATTCACACATCAACAACATTTGCATTTTACAGCGAGGACAGATTTGAAGCTCTGAATTTTGAAAAGGGGCCTTTTATGTTTCCTGTATTGTTTGACATGTGTGTCGGATAGTGCAACAGAGGATGTTCATATTACATTGAAAAAGAGAAATAATTCTGTTACAGTCAGTGCTCTGAGGAGCGAACTTGAGCTGTGGGCGGCTGTGAATGCTCAGTTTGAACCACTTTCTTCACATTTCCTCATATGGTCATCCGCTTCTGAGGCAGGGATGCTGATGTTAAATTACAAACATGCAGTGTTAGGTGTTGGTAAGTTAGACCTGTTAGAAAACAGGCTTATTGGAAGCTGACCAAACCAGACAATGGCCTTCAAATGACAGGGCCTTTAAGAGTCAGACTTTGAACCTGTTTTCTGGTTTTCTGATTATCTTGAGCGCTCTAAGAATGGATCAGCATAAAGACTAAGTGATTATGGATGGGGCACTTTGTTTCGTTTCGTTTCGTTTTTTTTAAAGATGCAGTCCACAGTCTGAAATTCAAAGTTAGAATTGGACCTCAAGCGATGTAGTCTGGATAACAGATTGCTAAATGTAATTTCTGCCGCTTTTGCCCTTGACAGTGTTTCACTGAGTTTTTAATGTACAGTTTTACCCGGGAGCTGTTTAGTTTTGTTTCATGTTTAAATCAGGAGCTGGCAGAATGTAGAAATCTGCCCTAAAAAAACTGTTCTTCTATTTACAATGTGCTCTCATGTCCACACATTAGCCAGTGTCCCTTTTTTTTTTTAATTCAGAACAGTGCTCCACTGCCCCCCAGTGGTTTTGAATATCTATTGTTGGACAACCTTGATTATAAAATGTTGCATTGAGAGTTAAGACCACAGGCATTTGCAGAATGGATGTTACTAGCCATAGGGTTACTGAATATGCATTTATATGTCGGATGACAAAATATTTGCAGTAATAGTCAAATGTTTCAGAAACACTTGAAAAGATTGTTTTTTGTTTTTGTTTTTGTTTTTTTCATTGTCTTCACGTGACTGTTAATTCTACCTTTGGTAATAGGGATTACGCTTTTGATTATACTGTCTTATGTAATATACTGACAGGACAGGATCATTTTATATCTTGGTATATTAAAGGAGTCATCAGGTCAACTCTAATCACCCAATTCAGAAAAATACACCTGTAAGACTATACAGCTGGTCTGTCCATTTTCAGGCCTTTTTCCAAACAGCTTTGTCTCTATTAGTGTTCCATGTTTGAAACCTTTTTTGTGATTGACAGAGAGAAATGCACTTTATTTGAAAATTTTTAATTTGATGATATTGTTTGTACTGTTACTATCTTGTAAACTAATATGGATTATTAAAAAAAAATTACCACAAATGTCCAAGTATAAAAACATTCCACATTTCTCTGTTCACTGGGGTTGTATTTAGTTGTTCCACTGGAGCATTTTTGTTTGTGATGTGATTCAAATGCAGACACCTGAAGTGCAGTAAAATGAATAAAATTCAGAGATTTGTTCCCAAATTTGCCTCGTCACACTTTTTTTTAACAAATGTTATTGGTTACCAAGATATCTCCAAGACTGAATTAGCTGCAATAAATAGTTTCCATGTGTATTATTGCCCTGCAAATTCAAATGAAAGAATTTCTAATATGAAAGAAAAAGTGTTCACAAAAACTGTGTGATAAACTAATTACTGTAAAAACTGTTGACGGCTCAATTATTTCATACCTTATGAATACAAGGCAAAAGCCAAAATGCAGCATTTTAAAGCACTGAAAGCTGTAGCAGAGCCAAAGTGGGGGCAACGGGCCGGTCGCTCCAGGGCCCACAGGGTCATAGGGCCCCGTTTCATGTGATGTGTTCACATTTGCTCGTAAATACATTCTTATAACATAATGTGCAGTGTGTGCAAGAAGGTATACGCATATGATTGTGGGCTCCAATTTGCCAATTCTTACATTACGACTGTCCATGAATGCATCAGAGCTGTAAGCCAGCGCTGATTGGCTGAGCGGCATTAACAAGTTTTTTCTTTTGCACTTGATCTGAGCTTTTTGGAGGGAAGTTAAACAGTATGCTAAACACTATGCTAGCCGCTAGCGGTACTACCCAAAACCTAACATTGGAGCCACTGGTGAGTCAGTGAAACCTTCAAAAATATTATCTTTATCAGAATGCTGTGGTCTTAAACACCTACCTATTTGAATGTGCCTTTTGTTGCTCTCAAATATAAGAAACCGCTGAGTCTATTTTTTTTCCTAATATACGTGAATTCCAAAATATATAGATAGCTGTGTCTATATCTATCTGAATAGATGTGTAATTTTAGACCAGCTGTGTTCATTTTATATTTAAGCTGTATCAAAGATGGTACAGATTTAGCCAGTGAGTTTTTAATCTCAGTTTTCAGCACCATGGACAGCGGACGCTCTGAGATTGACAGCTGTCAAGCTGCATTTGTGTGTGTGTGTGTGTGTGTGTGTGTGTGTGTGTGTGTGTGTGTGTGTGTGTGTGTGTGTGCGCGCGCGCGCGTGTATTTGTTCTTCAGAACAAGTTTGTGAACTGATTTGTGACTTTATTCTGCTTTTATTCTGCTTTTATTTGCTTGGCTCAATAAAAGTGAGCATTAGTGTGTTGTTTGATGGTAGGATGAGGTATTGCTTGAATGGTAAAATTACTGTCATAAGGGTCTGTTGAGAATGCTCCGCCCCCTCTGTACTGAGACCCACGCTCTGCCACTGATTGAAAGCATACAGTCCCTAGGTTACACCCAGGGCCAATTTGCTTCCCTGCATATTTTATTTATTTATTTATTTATTTATTTATTTATTTATTTATTTATTTATTTGTGTATTTATTTATTTATTGCGGATAGTTTCATTTATTTTATTTTATTTATTTAATTTATTTAAACAGACTAAGCGCTATCTATATTATCGCGTTATTTGCGGCCCAGGTGAGAGATTGCATAACCGTAAGAGTTAAAATTAGCCAATGGCTCACAGCGGATGGCCATTGTCTGAATTCTGACCAATCAGATTTCCCGAGTCGATTTTTTTCAGCCAATCACGGAACACCAGGAAAAGACAACAGGAAGTAACCCACCTCTGCTGTCACAGGGAGATGCTAAAAGCGGCGGACAGAAAACCCGCTGTACGGAGGATTATCTCCGCACGGCGCGTCCACATTACCTCGTTTGTGACATTGTGTAAAGCGTACCGGGCTGGGAGGAGCTGCGTTGTGCGGTGAAGTTGGTAAAATCTACGGGAAGCCCGGTTTCAGTGCCATCGAGGTGACGCCGGGGCTAAAGTTAGCTCGTCCAGCTCGCTGGGATCGGACTACAGTCCTGACAGTCCCGTGTTTCAACGACGGTCACAATCGCCGACATGAGAGAAATAACGACAAGACTGCGACTACTTTAACACGATTTCACTTCGGGTACGTACCATCTGGACTCTGCAGTGTTATTTTAGCTCAATATGCAATGTTTAAAGGACGTGTACGTGTGTAAATGCACAGTAATGAGCGAGGATGATGAACTGAATTTCAGCTGACGCTTCAAAGATAAAACACACGCGCACACACCGTGCCTTTGTGGCGACAGGCAGGATTTCTGCAGCCAGCAGAGCTAATGTTCCGAGCTGCGTCGACGTTAATGTTAAATTACGGCCAGAATCAGATAACTTTCCTTTCTCTAAGGCTAAAAGAGCCCGACATACCGGTTGTCAAATGTGAATCACATGATGTGTGTTGTTCTCTCACAGTCAGTGACTATGTAGTGTGTGTGTGTGTTCCCTTGTGAAACCACTAATCATCAGTTTCAGTGTAGACTGAAGGAATCACTGTACTCTTCTAGAGGGTTTTCATGCATTGTGAAATCAATGGTTAAAAAAAAGGATCACTTCATTTGTGCACTGACTGTGTGAAGTTTACTCACACTTGTTCAGGAAGTGAGGGTTTGAGTTTTGCTTGCAGACGCTAAATCAACCCGACCACAGAAACCTTTTGCATGGGGTTTTAATTAAGGGTGAAAGTCACATTTCATGCAATTTGATCGAAGGAGGGACTTATCTGATGAGGGGAATGTCTCATCTTTGAGACGTTCTTTCATCTTTGTGACATTCACTATCAATGTCACAGGACTCATTATAATTACAGTTATGCATGTGAATAATTGCTCTTATCCATATTTGAGTCCTGACTCCTGATGCTAAGAATATCTGCTGTTGACTGCCGTTTTAAGATGTTCTCAATTATCAGAAGATATCAGGTACCTGACTGTGCAACCAAGCTCTGGGACAGAGTGAGGTGAAACACTTGGACACTAATATTTCAATATTGTACAGTGACTGGGTGGCACTGGTATGCTGTGGTTTGGAGTGTTACCTCACAAAACTAAGAATCAGCCGTGATTCAGGTTTGAATGTTTTGTCTTCAGCAAGTTTCTTTTCCAATCTTCAAGCTTCATCCGTCAATATAGTTACATACTTGTGCAGTTGTTTTCTAATTCTTGATTTGCAAATTATCCCCAAGTCAGTGTTTATTATTGATTGTTACTGTTACTTTCTGTTGCGCTGCCCTTCGCCCCTTGTTTGTTATCGGCTTCAACAATTGTGTCCTTAACGTCACTGTAGTGTTCACCGGCAATTCAAGGATTTATGCGGGACGAGTGTTTGTGAAACGAAACTGCGAAGTTCAAAGACATCAATCAGTGAGCTTATTTTAAAGAGTGAGTCAGTTAAATCTCTCAGATTCGTCTAAGATGTATGACTCACTCGCTTCCCCTTGAATAAGGTAATCAATAACTTTCAAAAAATGTAACGGTGGGGGAAAAAGACAAACACTGTGGAGACTAATTCATTCAAGAAGTGTCAGGTACAAAAAAGATCACGAGTGTAGGGAGTTGAACAGTGTCAGGCAAAGTATAAGAAGCATCGCGGTAAAGAACGAAACGGTATTTCAAGTTAATTATTTACAGTCCCTTACGTCTTTCTTCTGTTTCTGCCCCATCAGTTCTGTGTTGCAATGAGAAGCAGCGGCGTCCAGCTCTGAAGGCTCGGTGCGATGAACTCGGTATCGCCTAGTGCGGTGCAGTACGTCGGGGGAGTGATGCAGGATGAGCTGGTGGAGAGCCGGAGGCAGCAGCCGCAGCAGCAGCAGCCTCTGGAGCGGCAGGGCAGCTTCGGTCTCAGGCTGCCTCAAAATGATGCCAGCAGAGAGGCAGCCGGAGAGCCAGACGAGATGGACAAACTGAAAGCCAAGCTGATGTCAGCGTGGAACAATGTCAAATATGGTTTGTACTTAGTGTTGGTGAATAATGACTGTAGATTACAGGAAGAACTGCAGCTTTTGCATATTCTTCGGCCAGCTTCAGTTTTCTTTTCTCTGTTTTTGCAGGTTGGACTGTGAAGTCTAAAACCTCCTTCAATAAGAATTCCCCTGTCATTGTTCTGGGACACTCGTATTTGCTCAACAGCGAAGGTAAACTCCACTTCCCAAAAAAACATCAAACTAGTAGAGAAACTGAAACTTCAGGATGAGCAGACGTCGCAGGTGTTGCAGTAGACAGTAGCGGCTCACACACTCTTTCCTTTGTGAGAGCTTATTTGGTTCAAAATAAAACTGAGCACTGAGGGAAATAGGACTGTTTCCCTTTTCTTTGATTTTGAGCTGACTCATATATGGAACTGAGTATTTTCATTTTGACTGAACGGCAAACATGGCAACTTACTTACTTTACTTTACAGTAAACAAAATCTAAAAGTTGTTTTTGTTTCCACCTCCATCTCAGATGAAGTGGAGCGGTTCCGGCTGGCTTTCGTGTCCAGAATCTGGCTCACCTACAGGCGGGAGTTCCCTCAGCTGGAAGGTTCCACCTGGACCACCGACTGCGGCTGGGGCTGCATGCTGCGCAGCGGGCAGATGCTGCTGGCGCAGGGGCTCCTGGTCCACCTAATGCCCAGAGGTTTGTGTCTGCATGTTCTACACACACACTCGTTGGTTTTTGCTCTCACATTTTGCTATCTCATTATACTGTATTACTTTTGTGTTTATTTACTGCTGGCTGTTTATTGTCAATGCCCTCCTTTTTATACTCGGTCTGTTTCCAGTGTATTTTATGTTTGGTTAACATTTAAAGAAATCTAATCTCAAAGAGTACCTCGCTTTACTGAGCTATTAAAACAGGCCTCTTTTGTGTTCTGCACAGACTGGGTGTGGCCAGATGCTCAGCAGCTGACCGACGTGGACTTTGAGGTCTTTCGACCACGGTCTCCAGCCCGGGCTGCAGGGGTCCCCATCCCGTCCTTTGGCTCGACACGAGCGCCAAACACTCCAGAGAAATCACACAGCCAGGCCCCGAGAACCAGCCAAAAGAAAAGAGCCGAGTCCGTGAAGGACAGACAGGCAGAGCCCGTTCACTACAAGCTGCTCACCTGGTTTGGAGATCAGCCCCCTGCGCCGTTTGGCATTCACCAGCTGGTGGAAATTGGCAAAGGTTCAGGAAAAAAGGCTGGTGACTGGTACGGCCCCTCCATAGTGGCTCACATACTAAGGTACGGCTTTCTTTGCTTAGGGAGGATATAATTTTGGAGGTGTGGCTTCACAAAAAGCATTTACACATTTAATGTAGTTATGTGTTTGTAAAAATATCACATCTTTCCTCTTTCTTTTTTTCTGTGCCAGGAAAGCAATGGCTAAAACCTCTGTGATCCAAAACCTGGCTGTATATGTGGCTCAAGACTGCACAGGTACGATGTACAAATAGTATATTTGCTCAGTTTAATCATTGATTTTCAGTTTTCAGGTATGTCAGTAATCATTTCTTAGGACTAGTGTGTACACTGTGGGTCGTTTCATGTTTTTTGTCCTGAATGTTCCCTCCAGTGTATAAGGAGGATGTGGCCCGTCTGTGTGATATGTCACCGAGTCAGAGTCCTGCTGATCCAGCCAGCCTGGGCTGGAAGTCCGTGATCATTCTGGTGCCGGTACGCCTGGGAGGGGAGTCCCTCAACCCTTCATACATCGAATGTGTCAAGGTTTGTGGTTCTCCGTCGTCACTGCACTCGTTCATCTAACCCTCAGTGAGGTCTGGAGTGAAGTTTCTTTAGGAATTTAAATGAATGTAAAGTGGAAACATCCGCTTCGTTTCAGAACATCCTGAAGCTGGATTGTTGTATTGGAATAATTGGAGGGAAGCCGAAGCATTCACTCTACTTCGTTGGCTTCCAAGGTAAGAAAAGATATTTCCTTGTTCTTGGATGAATCGCAGGAAGAAAAGCTCCCTTGATGTTTTTATATTGCGAGTCAATCAATCAGCTGTAAGGCAGAACAGCCAACATCCTGCTCTTGTACTGAGCCTGTTGTGCTGTTAAAAAATGCACCTTTCCAGTTGTTTGTCTCCAGACAACAGAAAGCCTGAAACTGTTTGTGATAGCTTTTGTTGCACTTCAAGGGGAAAGAAAACTGCCTTAAACCGATCCACAGAGCAAACGTTTCTCCAAGTAATCTTACAGCTAAGGGATGATTTGTTTTCTTTCTGGAACAGTGATCCTCGAAATGTTCTTGGAAAAAGAAGCAACTTTCATGAACAAAACTTGATTGTGATGGGGTTTTTTTTTTTTTGGTTTTTTTAAGTGAGAGCATTTTTGTCGTCAGTGTTGTTGTTGTGTAGCGATTGTCACTTTCTTTCAGGATTATTTCTTCAAAGATGTAAAAAATTAGGCAATAGCATCACAGATCCGTTGAATCAACTGATTATATATCTAAAAATGTTGATTCGTCCTTCCCTTGCAGATGAGCAGCTGTTGTATCTGGACCCTCACTACTGCCAGCCTGTGGTCGACGTCTCTCAAGCCAACTTCTCTCTGGAGGTGGGTTGTCTTCTCCAAATGCCTGATTTCAGCAGTGTGATCGTCTCACCCAGCATTCGTTTGTCCATACAGGTTTATTATGTCCACTTGACAGCATTAAATGTTCACTGCATGATCCGAGTCTCCTTTTATCATCCTGCAGTCCTTCCACTGTAGCTCTCCTAAGAAGATGCCCTTTAATCGGATGGACCCCAGCTGCACCGTTGGTTTCTACGCCAAGAACAAGAAGGACTTTGAGTCTCTGTGCTCTGCTGTTAGCATGGTGAGTCTTTACAACCTCTACCTACAACCTAAAGTGGGGTAGCGTTTTATTTAGCTCCCAGTATGATGCCAAGTTTGGAAGAACGAGGACACGAGATCCTCAGACACAAGGAGAACATGTTGTGTCTTGTGATCTGAGGACACTGAGTCATCAGGTGCACGTCAATAAACGGTGACTGGCAGGAAAATTGATCAGCCAGCTACAGGTGCTTGAGGTTGTTGTTGTTTGGGCTGTGGAGACGCCACCAGCAAAGCAGGAAGTGTGAGGAATGAGGTCAGGACACTGCAGGATGCTCTTAAAACCCTTTAGAACAGGGAAGTATTTGAAAACTTGGACACTATTGCACTGTAAAATGGGTGTGTGTCCATGTATTGTGAAGCAAGACCGAATTACTATGAAACATTTTTCCACGCGCTCTGCATTCACAATCCGTACGTCTGCGGAGCTCTTCGGCATGAAATGCCCGCCTGCTGGTTCACTACCGATGTAAATTAGCAAGAAAAAGCTCAGTTATCGAGAAGAACAAACACAGTGACATGAACGTCATCTACATCAGTGTTTGTGTGAATAAATCATATCAGTGTACTCGATAAGATTATTGTTTACAGCGTGTCCTCTCCATATCCTGTGTCTACAGAGCATCCCTGTCCCTTTACAGTTTTTTAACTGCGTCTTTAACAGTGTCATCTCTCCATTTGACAACAAAGACTTGTTCTTTACAACCCTTTTCAAAGTGTGAGTCTTGTCAAAGGAGTTTGTCATGATCGGACTTTCCAGTTATTGTTGATGGTTTCCAACAAAAGAGTTACAGATCGTAGAGTCTCAGCTTCATTGTTTTTTGTATCGTTTTAATGTGTTTTCTCTGATTTCAAGATAAACTGAGACATTTTATATTGTGCACTTCTTATACATTACTCTTGCTTTGATTGACAATAACCTCCTGGGCAACCAACAGATAGTGAGAAAGTAGTTTTACATTTCTTTATTTTAGGTTTTTTTTTTTTTTATTACTCAAATACTATTTAGTTTTTAAGTGTCGTAATAGCTTTCCTTCATTTTCTTGGTAGTAAATTCATAAAGTAGGAAATAGTTCCTCAAACCTAAGTTAAATAAATGTGTTTATTGTTCACTCCAGCTACGATTTGCCTCATGGTAGTTTGAACTGATGTAGTTTTTGTGTTTTTTGGACAGTTCAGTGGAAGTGTGAGGTTAGATCTGATGACATGTTGCAACACCGAGTAACCTCAGTTTGCTGATTAGTGTTTTTCCAGTGCCTTGCTTTAGGAATCGGCTGAAAGATGTATTGCTGTGTAATTTGTTTCACTTGTCTCTTCTCATTTTGGGATCACGTTTTTAATTTGCGTTTCTCGTTCTCTCAGGCTCTTGCCTCGTCAAAAGAGAAGTACCCCATCTTTACCTTCGTAGAAGGCCAGAGTCAGGACTATGGGCTGGAGGGTCACAGCAGCAATCACAGCAGCCCCCCAGCCCACATTTTACCTCCGGCCAGACCGGGCCTGAGCAGCAACAGAAGGAGCAGCGACGAGTTCGTCTTCCTCTAAAGCTCTCCCTGCTCCGGCCTGTAGGGGGCAGAAGTGGACAAGCTATTTCTTGTGAAGAAAATGAGAACTCCTGTTGATGATACAGCTGTCAGGTGATATGACTCTTTGAACTTTGCTCCCCCCTCCCTGCTGTCTTCGCCTCCACCTTAGTGGGAATCATAAGCTAGCAGGACTTCTGTGGGCCGACTGGAGCACTGCTTTACCGGGTGAGGAGGATGGCCGATTGGACCTTGGTTGGAAGTGCTTCTTCTACTTGAAGTTTCCAGGATTCACTCACAGAAATGGAAATTCAAAAAAACAACAACAACAAAGTCGATTACATATTTACTGAGCATACTGGACAGACGGAGGTGGGCTGCCTCACATTGTTCTTGTATTATATGCCATCTGCTGTACATCTCAATAATTTCCACTTTGTACATTTATTTATCAAGTTCATGAATGTGTGTGTTTGTATGCACGCGAGTGCCAGGTTTGTGTAATTTATTTGTTCTGTCTATAATTGTACAGAGTTGAAATCTGTTGCGTTGCAGGAGTCTGACTTTCTCCGCAGAGCCGTGTGTTTCGCTCAACTGTTGTAGTTTGGCCTGAATCTCAGGGCAGATGACCTGAGGGCCTCTCTTCCACACACCTCCAGCTTCATCTCATCATTATTTATAATTAAGAAAATGAAACACTCCCAGAAATCTCCTGTTACGTTTTTCCCGCTGCTTCAAGAATTAATCAGAGTCCCAGGTTGGCTGTGGGAGAAATTATCCTCTCAGCTGGAGGTGGAAATGGTTCTTTACCTGCTCGTCTCATCCAGCGGAGCTGCAGAGATAACTGGACATGTCTTCAAAACATTTCTGGCTCAGCACAGGTTTTAGAGTTTAACTCACACAGCCAAGGCAATAAAACCGACTCAAGCTGAAGGGTTTTTTTTGCTCAATCGTGAATCATATGTTGCAGTGGTTTTTTTTTTTTTTTTTTTTTTTGCATAAGAAGCTACTGCAAGTTGCACTACTACTGTTTTGGGGATTATTGTTCTGATTAAACTTCAATCACTGGATTTATATTTTACTTGTGTCTTATTCTTTGCAGGTTTTTTTGTTAAGTCATGGTTCTAAACACGAGGATGTTGTTTCCTCTGAGTGATATGCTCGGTGAGTTTTAACTGGTTCTGCAGTTCATCAAATGGAATCAGTCGAGAACTCACCTTTCCAGGAGAAAATAACCGTGTCAGGTATGTCGATAAATGGGGACAATCTTTTGATTACAGTCGATTGCAGTAGTTGGATAAATGACTTTTCTTTAACTATGAGAACATTACATTTCAGCATCTGAGAAATATTTATTTTTCAAAGATTTTTATTTTTGTTTTTTACTTTTTTCCAGGACTTTTTTTAGTTTAGCACACCAGAAACTAGGGAATATGGCAAGCGTATGCAGAGACGTTGTAACAGGTGTCAGATCTGTTCAAATCATATTAAACACACTATTTCAGTGAACAACTGTGCTGTCCAAATCTTTAACACGGTGTGGGATGTTGCTGAAGTTGAGTTTATTCAAGTGGTTTTATTCTCTGTCATCAATTACAAAGGAAACATGACAAAAAACATCACATTTTCTTCAGCAAAAATAAAAACACATCTTTTTATATCATTCTTCAGAGCAGTCTTGTTAGTATATTTCTTTTATTTCAGTTCATTTAGACAAATTTATTCTATACTCACTCAGTACAAGTATATGCCTTTGATTCATGATTTCAGTACTTTTTTTTTTCTCACCACAATGGGAGGACTTTTCTTTTCTGGACACTTCACTGGACATTGCTTTGGGAGTTGGGTAAAAAGGACTTATTATGCTACAACTGGCATGTTCTGTCCTACTATGTGTTCCTCTGAGCTAAAATGAGGTTAAAACACCTGTAGCAGCCATTAATGTGATACCAACTAATAATTATTTTAGCAATTTAAAATGGCCAAAAATTTAGTAAGCCATTACACTAATGAAGTAGCAGTAATAAGTGCTTTGCAAATTGTAGCCACAGCAACAAATAATGTAACATATAAATAAGAAAGCATTTCATAATGATAAGCATGTTTCTTTTTTTAAAACCATTTCACATTTAAATCGCCAAAAATAATGTATTATTGACAGGTATTAAGGTATTTATTGGTACACAGACGAATGATTTAAAGTCAGTGTGTCATTTATTATTTGAGATGATATTTAAGAAGGGTAATAGATCCAGTCTGGATGCACACAGCCTCGTCGGAGCTGCGCGCACATGCGCAATGACGCACAGCCGTGACTAGACATTCGGTCATAGGAGCGGTGGAGGGGGGCGCTCGAGCCACGTCGGTGAAACAAATCAACGCTTGAAGGCAGATTTCAAACCGGGTGAGTAGACTAATTGCGACAACTGCTCAGTCTTCTTTTATATCCCCTAAAAACCAGCCCGGGAACGCAGAAATGCACGCAGGAGTGCGTGTCCCGTTGATGCGGGTAGGTCAGTCGCACAAGCACAGTCCGCCATTCCCTTCTTTATATTTAACGAGACAACCCTCCCATGGTCTTGGCGAGGAGATTCTCGGCTGCAGGGACTCATGTGCATAATTTACTGTTTTTCCCCGTGTTCAGTTCAAGTCCAGTGGCGGACAGCTGCGTTATTGCATTTGCGCGCAACGGGTGATTTGGTGCAGCGCAGCAGGAGAATGGAGAACCCTCCTCTGATAACGCGTTGCTCAGAATTCACCCATATTCTGCAAATACTGTGTTCCCCTTTCACATTTAATAAAAGCATTTAATAAAAATCCTCATTGACATTGAGTTTTTAAATTGTAATTTTCAAAAAAAAAAAAAAAAAAAAAAAGCCTCAGATAAGCAGACATGCCATGCCACATTTCTGAGTTTTGCAGAAATATTTTCCCTTTGTCCTCTCTCTCATTTCTCCCAGGTCCCTTCTGCTCATCCTGGAGCAGGAGATCCAGGGAGATGTCCACGCCAGACCCCCCCATGGGAGGCACCCCTCGACCAGGCCCGTCCCCTGGTCCCGGTCCTTCCCCTGGTGCAATGCTGGGTCCCAGCCCTGGTCCCTCCCCAGGCTCCTCTCACAGTATGATGGGCCCCAGCCCTGGTCCTCCCTCCTCTGGACACCCCCAGCCAGGGCCCTCTGGTTATGGAGCGGATAACATGCATCCCCTGCACAAAGTAAGGACCTTCCAACAGCAGCAGGCCTGCTGAGACGTCCAGCTCTGCCGCTGATTCCCTTCATCCTGTTGGAAACTGCAATGATTCACACGTAGTTCAGGTTTCAAAAAGATCTGAACTTATCTGTAACATGCATCTTTGCAAAGATTTTAAAGAATTAACATCTTCAAATAGACACATGTGAAAATCACTGATGTTTGGTTCATTTTAATGTGTTTATTTTCTTATGTTTAAGGTTCACGGTGCATTTTAAAGATGTTATGCTTAATTGTACTATTTTCTTTATGCAGTCGTTATGCTACATCCAGTGTAAAAAAAATCCTTTGGAAAACCAAGATCTCTCAGTAAAATGATGTGTATTTTTTTTTTTAAGTTGTAATGTTTTGTGGTAAAGGAACTGTCCAAATGTAGTCATGATTTACAGAGAATCATGTCTTTCATGTGTTTCCCCTCAATAACTTTCTGATAATTATTACAGCACAGTGAAGCCAGACTGAGACAAATGTTTTGCAGCTGTCACTGTAGTTTTAACAATTGGTAAAGCTGATGTTGTTTTCTCATTTTTTAAAGATAATTAAAAACGTGCACAATATTCTGATCAACATAAGATAAGATATCATATCTTACTACTGTACCACTGACATTCTCCAATTATCTTTATGCTCTTGCAACTCCTGCTGTTTACACATTTCCTGAGCAAAGACAAGATGTTGCAGGTTCGTTTTTAGATTGGAATTGTGACGCACTGTTTATCTTCTCCCACAGCCCATGGAGGGCTTGCACGAGAAGAGTTTGAGTGAGGAGAGCCGCTTCAGTCAGATGAAGGGACTGTCTATGAGGCAGGGCGGGCACAGCGGCATGGGACCCCCGCCCAGCCCTCTGGACCAACACTCGCAAGGTGGGAATCTTCATTTTAAGTAACTGAATTCTTTCCAGCGTTGTGTAAGACGGTGGTGTGATTTGAACGTTGCTCTGCGGCGATGTCACGCGGCCTGACACACACGGGGAGTGTTTCTGCTGTCACAATCTGTGATCTCCAGCGTGAACTAATGACTCCTGACATGCGTTTGATAAATCAAATCCTTTTAAACAAGCAGAGTCACAGGTCGAACAGCTTGAATTATGCTGGATTAAATTCAGGTATGAACTTTTCAGTTTGGCCTCCGCTTTGCTGGCTGCAGTGATGAAGACATGATTCATTCAGCTCTGAATCAGAGCTGAAAAGCTGTGCGAATGGCTGTCTTGCTGGATTTAGCGTTATTTGTTGTGCGTTTTGCTGTGACTTCTGGCACCAGAAATCTTTTACAGTCTAGGAAAGAAACTTGACTTTGTGGCCTGAAGTTCCTTGAGAGGATAGAAGTACTAGCAGAGAAGATTTGGAAAATCAACATTAATTGTCAGAGTGCATTAAGTCTTGTAAATAATCTAAAAACATAAATTTAATCACTTTGTTTTCTTGATTTATATTTTGTATATTTTCAGGACTCGAATAGATTGACACTCTCAGCATGTCTGTTTCTTCCAGGCTATCATTCTCCGTTAGGTGGCTCTGACCACTCCAGCCCCGTCCCTTCAAATGGCCCCCCCTCCGGCCCACTGATGCCTTCATCGTCTTCCTCCTCCTCCTCTGGTGGTCCTGGCTCCGCCTCAGCACCTTTAGATGGCCCCAGTGGAGATCAGCACACACTGGGCCCCAATAATCGTCCCGGCCCTCCTGTCACTTCTGGGCCAGGCCCCAGTCCCGGACCCAGTCTTGGCTCCGGTGTCCCAACCCTTGGTCCTGGCCTTGAAACTAGCGGGCCCACTGTTCCTGGAGGTCCCGGCGGCCCGACTCCCTTCAACCAGAACCAGCTTCACCAGCTCAGAGCCCAGATCATGGCCTATAAGATGCTGGCCCGAGGACAGCCGCTGCCAGACCACCTTCAGATGGCTGTCCAGGGAAAGAGGCCCATGCCGGGGATGCAGCAGCAGCAGCCCATGCCCACCCTGGCTCCAGGAGCTGGAGGAGGGCCAGGAGGTGGTCCAGCAGGACCGGGGCCGGGGCCAATGGGATCAGGCTACAGCCGAGCTCATGGTGAGCATGCCCTGACCGTGACTGAAATGCTGATGTAAATGTCACTGGCTGATGGGTAAATGGTAAAAAGAAGACAAATTTATATCCTGATGTGATGTCAATTGCAGATATTCTTAATCCCCTACAGTTTGTTCAGATTAAATGACTTGTCCTGTAACTGTGATTTACAGCTTCAAAACGCTTTTCTGTGTGTTTATATTTGCCAGGAATGATGGGTCCAAATATGCCGCCTCCAGGTCCATCAGGGACCCCAGCTGGGATGCAGGGACAAAACCCCAATGGACCTCCCAAGTCCTGGCCTGAAGGTATGTTTTGCTTCGGGAAGGTCTTATGAAACCTGTTCTAACCCTGCAGGAGCACCTTCGTTGAAACTTAGCTCAGTTATTGATCGAAGAAACACAGAGTGAGTGTGTGGCGGCGGGGCGTGGCCCAGCTTGTATGCATGGCAGAGGGAGAGGGGAGGAGCTGGAGGAAGCTGGGGAGAGGAGAGTGTGGGGGGATGATTGCTCTCAGGTGTGAGTAGTTAGTCCTCTCCCCCTCCTCCCTCTCCCAGCCTCCAGGAGGAGGACACAGGAGGAACCCAAAGACGACCCAGAGAGAGTCTGAGGAGACAGACTGCAGCGTACGGCTGGCGTCTGGACGAGCTGCAGGATGTGGAGCTGGAGGCTGCCTGAAAGAGGGCCTCCAGCGGTGTGTTTGGTTTTTGGTGTCACCTGGGGGTAAGTCCGAAAAGGCTCCCCAGGTGGCAGAGCTTTGTGTTTTTGGTTTTTGCTCAGAATAAAAGACTTGAACTAACTATGGGCTGCGTCCAGTCACTGCGGCGGAACCCGGGGACGGCCAGTGGGCCGTCACAGTGGCGCCCGACGTGGGGCCGCAGGAGGAAGACACAGCCTGTGGAGCTGGGAGAGATGCTGGGCAGCGCGATGGTGGAGATGGCGCTGCAGAGGCAGGAGCAGCGGTACCTGGAGGCGCTGGCGGCCAGGCAGGCCGAGCTGCTGGATCGGCTGCTGTCCTGCCCAGAGGGCGCATCCCACATTGACGGCGGCGAGGGTGTGCCGTGCAGCTTCTCCACGGGGGGACCTGGGCGGCATCAACAACAGTGGCGGCCCGCCTCACAGCTTTGCAGCGGGGGGGCTGGTGATCGGCAAGTCACCCTGGTGGCCGTCCCTCTGAGAAGTCCTGTCTGTGAACCTCTCTCTCTCTCTGTCTTGCACTGGGTGGAGGGTTGGGGCCATTTTATCTTTCGGATACTGCCTCCTGGGATGCCCATTCACCCTCTGCTTGCGCTGCGCTTTGCACCAATGGCCCCACCGCATGGACGATGCCAACGCCCGGACCACCCGGTGGCATCTGGCTTTAGAGCCCGTTAAGGTCCAGGTGGTCCTCGGGGCAGGGCCGCAGATGGCTGTGGTGGGCGTCTTCTCCTTCCCCTGTGGCTGGGGGTAAGGGGGGGTAGTCGGCTAGGCCGGTCAGCTCCCTGGCCTGAGTGTGGCAGTGGGGGTATGTGGGTATGTGTTTTTGGTGTCACTTGGGGCTGAGACTGAAAAGGCTCCCCAGGTGGCAGAGCTTTGTGTTTTTGGTTTTTGCTCAGAATAAAAGACTTGAACTGACCATGGGCTGCATTCAATCACTGCAGGGGAACTCGGGGATGGCCAGTGGGCCGTCACGTAGCCTCTTTTCCACCAAACCAGTTCCCGGGCCGAACCGGGGCCTGGGGCCAACCTGGTTCAAATCCAGGGCCTGAAAAACCCTGCTTTGGTTTTCCACCGCACTGCGGCCACGGAGGGGGAGGTGGAGGCGGAGGTGGAGCGATGTCATCGCGTCGTTGCCGAACGTCAGTTCCAGTGGTGGCCGGTGGCGAGGGGCGACGGCGGGAGCACTTGTTTTGTCCCCCTACACCGCGAGTGGCGCGCGGCGTTAGTTCACTGACGCATTGGCGGGAGCACTCGTTTCCACACCCGCGCATTCCAGGCGGGCAGTGTTGAAGAAACCAGTTTATTGGAAATATTCGTGGAAACGAGCGCTCCGCCAATGCGGAAGTGAACTAACGCCGCCCGCCACTCGCGGTGTAGGGGGACAAAACAAGCGCTCCCGCCACCGCCCCACGCCACCGGCTGCCGACTCAGTACAGTGGTATGAAAAAGTATCTGAACCTTTTGGAATTTCTCACATTTCTGCATAAATCACCATTGAATGTGATCTGATCTTTGTCAAAATCACACAGATGAAAAAACAGTGTCTGCTTTAACTAAAACCAACCAAACATTTATAGGTTTTCATATTTTAATGAGGAAACAATGACAGAAGGGGGACGAATAAGTAACTGAACCATCACATTTGATATTTTGTGGCCCCCCCCCCCCCCCTTGGCAGCAATAACTTCAACCAGACGCTTCCTGTAGCTGCAGATCAGTCTGGCACATCGATCAGGACTAATCTTGGCCCATTCTTTTCAATTCCAAAAGGTTCAGACACTTTTTCATACCACTGTATGTTATCGCATACAGTGCTGCTCAGCCAGAGTTTTTTATTTTTTTTTTTTATTGCAAGAATGATCAAAAATACAAACACATTGGCATTCACATTTTACACTGAAATAATCCAAGGCCTATTAAACTAGACACATATCCACACACACACACAAACACACACACATTACCGCCCAGCCGGAGTGTGTTCAGAGATCACCTATCGCCGTAACTCCGCCCCCAGGGCCGGGCTCAGTCGATGAGTGGCAGGGGCCTGATCGGGGCCTGATCTGGCCCAGGAAGAAAGTGATTCCTGAAAAGCCCCGGTTTTTGGGAGCTGGAGTTGGCGCGAACACAAGAACCGGTTCAATTTTGGGTGCCGACCCCGATTTGGCCCGGGAACCGGTTTGGTGGAAAAGGCCCCTCTGGAAAACTAGATGTCTTTATACTCATGTCAACCTGCTATTACACTAACATTTATAATTCATCTTTTTTTTTCTTATTTGCATTGTTAAAAACAATGATGCTCACAATATATGTCTGGTAAAATTATGACAGTGAGAAAATATTGAGCATTATAGTAAAGATTAGATTACAGCTTCAGAGTTGCAGTATAGGATATTCTGTCTTCCTGTCCTGACTGCCTTAAACAGCGACACATATAGTACTAACTCTCATCGCCGGTTTTGTCTTGAGATGTACCTGACTCTGTCACTTGGCTTTGATCCAGGCCCTTTGGTGAACGCAGCAGCTCCATCCAACGCGCCGCAGAAGCTGATCCCCCCTCAGCCCACCGGGCGGCCCTCTCCTGCGCCCCCCTCAGTCCCCCCGGCCGCCTCTCCGGTGATGCCGCCGCAGACCCAGTCTCCCGGTCAGCCGGCTCAGCCCACTCCCATGATGCCTTACCACGCCAAGCAGAATCGCATTACACCCATTCAGAAGCCGTGCGGCCTCGACCCGGTGGAGATACTGCAGGAGAGGGAGTACAGGTACAGCAGGAAACGCTTGACTCTCTCATCTTTGGTTCTTTGAGAAGAAAAATCATTAAAATTTATTTCTATTATAACAATTTTTTTTTTTTTTTGTGTGTGTGTGATCGAAGCCGAAGAAAATTCACGGTGAATGAGTCTCGCTCTGCTCTTCCCTCCAGGCTGCAGGCTCGTATAACCCATCGCATTGCTGAGCTTGAGAACTTGCCAGGTTCTCTCGCAGGCGATCTACGTACCAAAGCTACCATCGAGCTCAAAGCGCTCAGACTACTGAACTTCCAGAGACAGGTGGATATCCCATCTTTACCTTTAACCTCTTAAAACGATGCGTCTTCTCACGTCACTGTGTATCCGACCTTCACAGCCTGTGTGTGTTTTCAGCGGACGTGGCTCTGCTCTCTCTCCGCAGCTGCGTCAGGAGGTGGTGGTGTGTATGCGGCGCGACACGGCTTTAGAGACCGCCCTCGACGCCAAGGCCTACAAGCGAAGCAAGCGCCAGTCTCTGCGAGAGGCTCGCATCACGGAGAAACTGGAGAAACAGCAGAAGATCGAGCAGGAGCGCAAACGCAGACAGAAACATCAGGTAGACGACAAACGGAAATCACTCCGGAGGACGGTTTTTACAAAATACAATCTAAAAGAATCAAGAAATGAATTGAACAAAAACAAATGTAACAAAAGCCTGATTGATACATTTTGATGTATTTCTTTTGAGTCACTCCTGTTTTTTCTGTATTTTTTTTTTAACACCAGGAGTATCTTAACAGCATCCTCCAGCATGCCAAAGACTTCAAGGAGTACCACCGTTCAATCACCGGCAAAATTCAGAAACTGACCAAAGCTGTGGCCACGTATCATGCCAACACTGAGCGAGAGCAGAAGAAGGAGAATGAGCGCATAGAGAAAGAGAGGATGAGGAGGCTCATGGTGAGAAAAAAAACCCCCAACATATTAATAAACGCATTTACCTGGGAGACAGCCTCTTCCATACTCTGTAAATGTTTTGATGTTAACAGGCAGAGGATGAGGAGGGCTACCGTAAACTGATCGACCAGAAGAAGGACAAGCGTCTGGCCTACCTGCTGCAGCAGACGGATGAATATGTCGCTAACCTCACCGAGCTCGTCAGAGCCCACAAAGCTGCTCAGGCCCTCAAGGAGAAGAAGAAGAAAAAAAAGAAAAAGAAGAAGGTAAGAAGAATGTGATAAATACACTGGTTCTGTATCAAAAACACTTAATTTCAGACTTAAATGTGTGTTAGAGAATTGAATAGATGTTGTCTTGAGCTGCATCTCCTCAAAAAAACACACATTTATGTAGTTAAAACATAATGAGGGTGTATTTTGTTATTGAATCTTATCTCTCTTTGGTCTTTTTCTTGGGGTCACGGAAATGAGAACAGAATCTGATTTCAGCTGGTGAAGATTAGCAGATCCTGACATGGATACTAATATCAGTGTAATCCGCATCACTTCACTCTCTGTTACAATCGGGATACGAGATGGAAGCTGTGTGCCGATGCTGTCTTCTGCTTTACTCATCCCTCAGTACTATATTTGCCCACCTACAGATGGAGAACGCTGAGGGTCAGACTCCTGCCATGGGGCCTGATGGAGAGGTGAGCTTTGACAAACGCTTCACAGATATAGGTACCGATGAGTAGTCTGAGCCCGATTGTGTTAGAGTACACTATAAACATTTCCTCTGCTCCTCGTGCAGCCTTTGGATGAGACAAGTCAGATGAGCGACCTTCCGGTGAAGGTCATCCATGTGGACAGTGGGAACATCCTGACTGGGGTGGACGCTCCCAAAGCTGGACAGCTGGAGACCTGGCTGGAGATGAATCCTGGGTGAGGCGGAGCAGAGAGAGAGGAAGAGCTTTCACACTTGTGTCAGTTAATCTTTGTAGAAAAGAATTTCATGCTCATTTGACCTGAACTGCTGCCCAGAGTTTAGCACTGCGAGGCGGTCTTTTATGTCTGAATGGATTAGCAAGCTGTCACAGATCACTCCTGACTCTTGTTTTGATCCACTTCACCCCTGAATGTACTTTCTTCTTTTACATTTCAGTGTTGAATGTCTTACACAGACTAGCTTCAGTCTTATGAAGCAACAGTCTTCCCGTTATTTTCTTTAACTCTCTTCTCAATTTTTCCTCACTTGTCTGCTCCTCTTCTCAATTTACAAACTTCTCTATCTCCCGTTGTCCTTGTTTGTGGTGTTGTCTTCCATCTTCTCGTTGCACAGCCTCGCCACTCACCAGTACCACCCTATCTTTATCCTTCGTCACTTCAGCCTGCTCTTCATCTTTCTCAGTCTGGTCCCTCTACGTCAATTTATTCAACTTGATACCATGTGAAAACAAAGTTTTCAGCTAAAGCGTTGACAGGAGGGCTTTTGAAAGACAAGACCTTGTTTTAATGTATTTAATTTGACTTGTCGTTGTTCAGATATGAGGTGGCTCCTCGATCTGACAGTGAAGACAGCGAGGAGGAGGAAGAGGAGGAGGTAGGTCTCAACACACAGAGGGACATGCTGATTCGAAGGTGTTTTCATACTTGTTATTCCAATGAGTGAAAAAGCAGAGTGGCACTGGTGCTTGGCAGGAGGAGGAGGAGGAACCGCAGCCTTCTTCCACTCCTGTAGAGGAGAAGAAGAAGATCACAGACCCTGACAGCGAAGACGTGTCGGAGGTGGATGTCCGACACATCATCGAGTACGTCCCTGTCCATTTTAACTGCCACTTGCTTCTCTTCAGTTCCGTTTGTCTCTCCTCTTAACATTTCAACCAGTTTGACAAGTGCAAGCTCCAGTCAGGAGGGTGAATTTCTTCCTATTGCAGGAACGCGAAGCAGGACGTGGACGATGAGTACAGCGGCGCGGCGTTCGCCCGAGGACTCCAGTCGTATTACTCGGTGGCCCACGCCGTCACGGAGAAGGTGGAGAAACAGTCCAGCTTGTTGATAAATGGACAACTCAAGCAGTATCAGGTTAAGAGTTTTGACTTGCTGCGCTCTGCAGAAACGACAATCTTTGTCTGCTCATCTAAATCATTATTGTCTCCTCCGTCTTTTAGATTAAAGGCTTAGAGTGGCTGGTTTCTCTGTACAACAACAATCTGAACGGGATCCTGGCTGACGAGATGGGCCTGGGAAAAACCATCCAGACTATCGCCCTGATCACATACCTCATGGAGCACAAACGTCTCAACGGACCCTACCTCATCATTGTTCCCCTCTCGTAAGATAACCGCGCTTACCTGTAAAAATAATTTACATGTTTATTGTCTACATCATCATTACGCCTGTTTTTTAAATGAAATGAAAAAGGGACTTTGAAGAAATCAGAAAATGACAACTGAGCTGTCTTTGGTTGACAGAACTCTCTCTAACTGGGTGTATGAATTTGACAAGTGGGCACCGACCGTCGTGAAAGTGTCCTACAAGGTGAGTTATTCCAGAAACCTTACTTTTTTATTTCCTCCTTTTTGTTTGTCTGTGCTTTCTGTCCTTTTCTCCAAAGCAGGGGTCACTTTGAGGAAATTGCCTCAGCTTTGCACAGGAGACTCTCCGTGTTGATTAAGTGACTGATTCATTTCATGTTAGTAGTTCAGAGTTAAAGCCGTTTTTACTGTGACCACACGTGTCATTTTTGCAGGCAATTTTCTAAGAAATTGTGAAGGTAATTACTTAGAATGTGTCATAAATGTTAACATCGACTAATGATGAACAGATTAGACTGAAAAGAAGTCAGAGTTCAGGGTCTCCTAGGACTCATAAAACAAGCTGACAGTGACTGATGGCTCTCCATGCTTCTTATGGCTAAAGATTAGAACCATGTTGCAAAGAAAGCTCACTTTGATTTTGCCATAAAGATGTGTGTCACACATAACATATCAGGACTTTACGTATATTAATATATCTCTGTTACTCTGATGGTTGAAGAGGTGATTCCGGGTTTATTTGTCTTTCAGGGTTCTCCAGCTGCTAGAAGAGCTTTTGTTCCACAACTGCGAAGTGGAAAATTCAATGTGCTGCTCACCACTTACGAGTACATCATCAAGGACAAACAAGTGCTAGCGAAGGTGAATGAAGACGAACAGGCACAGATACACGGAGGAAGTCACTTTGATGTTTTTTTCCCTCAGCACATGCACAGATGATAATGTTTTTCTGCTTTTTATTTGACTCTTTGAGGTTTTCATGGGTGTTTTTTGTTTGCTTGTTGGCTCCCGAAATCCCCGAAATTCCTCAAAGTATTTTGAGTTTGGCCAATCTGACCCCCCACTGTGCTGCGTCTCAGTTCTCTCCCCTAGGTACTGCAGCACATTGACACGGCCTGTAAACCACGTCTCCCACTGTCCTCTGTGACCATCATGCTGCTATGCACTCATGTTGTCATATAGGGTTCCTGACTGTGCTTTCAGGTGGGTGTTGTAGTCCAGGCAGGGGTTTCCCATGTGGTGGCTCCAGGCTCTGGTCTGGGACTGGTTTGAGTCATGAGAACGAAGTGGACAAGAAATCATCCCTTGATTACTTTTTTTACTTGGCTGGGATGGACAGAAATTATAAGACAGGATACTGAGTGTGTAGCTTTATTTGAACACACTGTCCTCTTTAACCCAGATCCGCTGGAAGTACATGATTGTGGACGAAGGCCACCGTATGAAGAACCATCACTGTAAACTCACCCAGGTCCTCAACACACACTACCTTGCTCCGCGACGAGTCCTGCTGACGGGGACGCCGCTGCAGAACAAACTCCCCGAGCTGTGGGCACTGCTCAATTTCCTGCTGCCCACCATCTTCAAGAGCTGCAGCACCTTCGAGCAGTGGTTCAACGCCCCGTTCGCCATGACCGGAGAGAAGGTGTGCAGCACAGAGGGACACAGCCCGGAGCATGTTAAGTAGCTTGCAACAGCAACCTTTCCTGCCCTAAAGCATGTTAAGTTTCCATTTGTGTCATTATTAAGGTGGACCTCAACGAGGAGGAGACCATCTTGATCATTCGGCGTCTCCATAAAGTGCTACGCCCTTTCCTGCTGCGGCGACTAAAGAAAGAAGTGGAGGCGCAGCTTCCAGAGAAGGTATGCCTGCCCTCGTTTAACACACAGGCTCCTTTGAAAAGACACCAAAGGTAGAAACGTACTCTGCAATGTTTTAATGAGATGCTGAGAACAAGAATAAATTTAGACATGAGCACTAACTATGAGCATTTCATCCTCTTGTGAAGTTACTTTCCAGGGTCTTAAAAAAGACAAAAGAATTACCTTCATGTTTTCACACATATTAGAGAGGATGAATATCAAGAAGTCAGCTGTCATTCCAGGTTTTACTCTGTTCTAATGGATCCTTGTTTTGTCTGCTTCAGGTTGAATATGTGATCAAGTGCGACATGTCGTCCCTTCAGAGGGTCCTGTACAGACACATGCAGGCCAAGGGTGTCCTGCTCACTGACGGCTCAGAAAAAGACAAGAAGGTGAATGCATTACCATCGAGGGTTAAGCTTAGGATGGCATACTGACAGAACTTTACCAAAATAGATCTAAATAAATATGTTAAATTTAGATTTTAAAGCAGGAAACAGCAAAAGTGGCATGAAGCTGTTTATTTGGATTTAGGTAAGTTTTGTTTTGCATGAAAGCTCTTGAGCAGTATTTTGAACTGTACGATAAACTGAATTCTAACTTTTACATGTGATGGTTTTCATACCAGTACTCTGTAACTCAGCAGTGCATTGAGATGAAACTGCACCACAGTTTTTCAAACACAAATTAAAGAGCTTAGATGTTGTAATCTTTTCCATTACCAGGGCAAAGGAGGAACCAAGACACTGATGAACACCATCATGCAGCTGAGAAAGATCTGTAACCATCCGTATATGTTTCAACAAATAGAGGTAAGATCAAGACTGAAAAGCATTATTTATGACAGACGTAGAGTGATTTCTCATCTTAACATTGTTATGCTTTTGATGGTTGAAAGTGGCTTCCCATATCCAGAAAACCCTTCTTTATTTCGACTTTCTGATGAACAGATGGCAGATTGATTAAATGGTGCCTTTTTAATTGTTTTGTGCAGGAATCTTTCTCAGAACATTTAGGATTCTCCGGGGGGATCGTTCAGGGGTGAGCGCTGATTTGATTTTGGGTCACGTTCGCGCACACACGCACACACACTGTTTCTGATGTAATCGGGTCCGTCTGCCTCTCCGTCAGCCCCGACCTGTATCGGGCGTCAGGAAAGTTTGAGGTGTTGGATCGAATCTTGCCAAAGCTGAGAGCTACAAACCACAAAGTGCTGCTCTTCTGCCAGATGACCTCCCTCATGACCATCATGGAGGATTACTTTGCCTACAGATCCTTTAAGTATCTGCGTCTCGATGGTGAGCCACCGGAATGTATCTGTGCTGTGCTGTTCTAGCTCTACGGGGCCATAATGGCTCCCATCGGCTTCTTCTTTATATTTTTCTTTGATAACTTCTTCCACTTGCTGTCTTTCCTTGTTTCTTGCTGTCCAGGCACTACGAAAGCTGAAGACAGAGGAATGTTACTGAAGACCTTCAATGATCCGGAGTCTGAGTACTTCATCTTCCTGCTGAGCACCAGAGCTGGAGGCCTGGGCCTCAACCTGCAGTCTGCCGACACCGTGGTCATTTTTGACTCTGACTGGAACCCACATCAGGTGTGAGCAACTTTTATCTTCATGAAGAAAAGCTACGTTTACCTGCAATTTGAAAAAGTACTTTGAGTTTGTTGTTTTAGCATCTACAAGCAAGTCTGCAACTCTACAGCAGACATCACACATGGACAGATTGACGGATTGACTTACATTCTTTGAGAATACTCTGAAATTTTTCCTTAAAAGGTTGAGATTCTTCCTTCGCGTGTTCACCGTTAACTGTCACCTCTCTGGCAGACGGAATTGCTGCGATGGGACTCAAAATATTGACCTATTTCTTTGCTCATGTGTTCTCGAGGACCTGCAAGCTCAGGACCGAGCGCATCGCATCGGTCAGCAGAACGAGGTGCGCGTGCTGCGCCTCTGTACGGTCAACAGTGTCGAAGAGAAAATATTGGCAGCAGCTAAATACAAACTGAATGTGGATCAAAAAGTCATCCAGGCTGGCATGTTCGACCAGAAGTCCTCCAGCCACGAGCGCAGGGCCTTCCTGCAGGCCATCCTGGAGCACGAGGAGCAAGACGAGGTCTGGGGTCAAGAAGTCTGTCTACGCATGAACGTGTGTGCGTGCACCAGCAACACACAAATTACAGTGAGTGCTCTCTTATGGTCTCCACGCCAATGTGTGTCTGCTGTATTCAGGAGGAGGACGAGGTGCCGGACGACGAGACGGTCAACCAGATGATCGCCAGGAGCGAAGAGGAGTTTGACCAGTTTATGGTCGGTGTTTGTGGTTTTAATCATGAGTGGCGGCTCCAAACTAAACGTTGCAAAAAAAAATTGGGGGTTTTTTCCTCTTTCCCAGCGCATGGACCTGGACCGGCGCCGCGAGGAGGCCCGCAACCCCCGCAGGAAGCCCCGTCTGATGGAGGAGGACGAGCTGCCCACCTGGATCATGAAGGACGACGCCGAGGTGGAGCGGCTGACCTGCGAGGAGGAGGAGGAGAAGATGTTCGGGCGGGGTTCTCGGCAGCGGAAGGAGGTGGACTACAGCGACTCGCTGACAGAGAAGCAGTGGCTCAAGGTGCTTCTGGGTCCAGGCCGACAGGCGGACTTCAGAATATGATTTACTACTAACACACAGGTTTTTCATCGTTTTCTCTGCATGCAGGCGATCGAGGAAGGTACCCTGGAGGAGGTGGAGGAGGAGGTCCGTCACAAAAAGACGACCCGCAAGAGGAAGAGGGACCGCGACCTGGACCTCCCCGGCCCCTCGTCCTCCTCGGGGAGCCGCGGGCGAGGGGACAAGGACGACGACGGGAAAAGACAGAGGAAGAGAGGAAGACCTCCCGCCGAGAAACTCTCTCCAAACCCTCCTGCCCTCACCAAGAAGATGAAGAAAATAGTGGATGCTGTCATCAAATACAAAGACAGGTAAAAAAACAAAAATCAGCTTCAACTGTAGTTTCTACCACATGCATTGCTTGAGAACAAAAAAGGTTTGTTTTGGAACATTTTGCTAGCATGCATTGTATTCCAAGCAACAGGTTACTGTGTGAAAATATTAGGATTTTGGATATATTAGGACTTCATGCATTTATTGTTGCATTGTGGTAATTTTGAAATTTGTTTAAAAGTTAGGAAATTCCGATCTAATCTGATACCCGATCGAAGGATAAAACAGCTTGATGTTGATAATATTTCAGTTCCTGTTCATAGAAGACAACTGTTGACTTCTTATGTTTCAAACTGAATGAATTTGTATCAAGACATTTAGAGTTGTAACGACTGACCGTCCTGCAGTGCCAGCGGGCGTCAGCTGAGCGAGGTCTTCATCCAGCTGCCGTCCCGGAAGGAGCTGCCAGAGTACTACGAACTCATCCGCAAGCCGGTGGATTTCAGGAAAATTAAAGTAAGAGCAGGGAAGGTTGTTCCTCTGGGAAACATCGTCTCCTTTGTGCAACGTGACGTCCTTATGGTGTCTCCGCTGCAGGAGAGAATTAGAAGCCATCGCTACCGCAGCCTGGGCGATCTGGAGAGAGACGTCATGCTGCTTTTCCAAAACGCTCAGACCTTCAACCTGGAGGGATCGCTGGTGAGAAACCCAGACCAGCGCCTGCTCTCTTCAGCTTGGATTGTTAATACAATGTTATCAAAGCCTTGATGAAGCACGTCTCCATATTCCAGCTGCACGTTCCCTCTGGCGTCAGTTCCTCCCTTTGAGTTTCGTCTGCTTCATACAGATATATGAAGACTCCATCGTGCTTCAGTCGGTGTTCACCAGCTTGAGGCAGAAGATCGAGAAGGAAGAAGAAAGTGATGGAGAGGAGAGCGAGGAAGAGGAGGAGGAACAGGAGGAAGGATCAGAGTCTGAATGTGAGAGCTTTTTGAAGGAAACATTTGTGCTTTTTTTCTCTGGAAATGTGTTACTTTCTCTTCCTCTTTTCTCAGTGTTATAATGAAAGACTGGATAATCGGGTTTTACCTCCAGCTTTTCTTCTGTAAGCACGTTGTTTGTGTGTGTTTGGTTCCAGCTCGCTCGGTGAAAGTGAAAATCCGCCTGGGCAGAAAAGATAAAGGTGGCGATCGGGGAAAAGGGCGCAGCAGACGAACGGGACGCACCAGAGCCAAACCTGTGGTCAGTGACGATGACTCAGAGGATGAGCAGGAAGAGGTGAGAGTGTGTGTGTTTGTTATAATTCCCCTTTAAACAATCCTGTTTCATCACTGTAACTGATGAGTTTTTGCACATTATTTCATTTTCTTAGAAACTGTTTGCTTTGTATTTATTGGGATTATCACATTGATGTAAAGCCGAAGTTGTTTACAGCTACGACTAATTGAATACATCGAGATCTGCTCCAGCACCTGCAGGAAGATGTGAGATCGCGTCGCACCCAGTTTTAAAGCAGGGTGGTTGCTTTAGATCTCCGTCTCTTTGCTCCACTGCACCCGACAGTGGATTTGTTAAAGCATTTCTATAAAGTTTTATGCCACTTTTATTTCAGTCGCCTATTGTGAAACAAGAGAACACCCGCAATTTATAAGATTCTACAGGGCCCTATACAAGTGTAGGGAGTCACAATGAGATGAACACAGGGTGCTGTGGTCTCTGCATCTGCATCCATCTCTTAAACTTTGTTAATTCAAATAAGTAAGGTTTGTCTTTTTCTTTTTTTTCCCCCTCCTTCTTTAGGAACGTTCCCCCAGTGCCACTGACGAGGAGGTCTGAGCTGACGCAGGGTTTAAAAGAGGGATGAAGGCAGAGCTGCACATAATTTATTAATTAGATCACATAATATAGACTTAATTCATGTTATTTAGGATTTATTTTTCCTTTTTGTTCTGCTGAGACTTAAGTTGAAAAACTGTCACAGGGGGATCAAACGAGCTTTTAATCTTTTTGTGCTGTTTCTCATCAATGTTACCAGTACTGCGGTCAGTGAGTACAGGTAGACAAAAGAAAATACTTGAATGAACTCAACAGTCTCACCTGTTTACATGTTCAAGTAGAGCGGCTCAGAAAATAAGTAGTCGTTCAGGCTCCTGACAGGAAATGACAAGTTGGTAGGTAAATTAAACGGCAAAAAAATCGCTTGCAGCGTAAAATGTACTAATGGGATGTATTTAAGTGTTCCTTAAATAAGAATAATGCAAATTCCCTGAAGTGATTAAAATTTCAAAATGACTATTGTCATAGTTAAAGTCTGTATGGATTTTTATTAAAACCAGTTTTGAAGCATTTAGGGAATATTTAGGGAATTGTTCATAACATCATATTTAGTAGTTCCATCTAAATGAATTGACCCTTGTAAGTCTTTTGTAAAGTGTAGTTTTGCCTGTCATGACAAATTCTCCATGAAGACTCCTCATTTTCTTGATATATTTATTGTCTGTTTATGCACCAGCATCCTCGAACAGCAAAAGCTCTAGCTGAACTCATGACATCAATACAAACACATTATATGGTGTTACAAAACCATGTCTCAGTGACTTCTAAAAGCTAATCATAACTAATACTGAGTGAAAGAGGAGTTGATATAACTGTATTACATTATTTATAAAGATGTTTTTACCTGTGAAACCTGTTATGAAGTCTTTCTAGTTATTTGAACATAAATAAAAACAAACCAGTCGAATTGGAAATAGTATGAATCAGTAATGTGGAGTGAAGAAATCCTGAATGTAAACAGAAAATGTTTTCACCCTCTGCGGAGCTGAACCTCACCTCGCCTCACCTCGCCTTGGATCTGGACATAAACAGCCCTGACATTTCACCTCTGTCTCACTCGGGGTCGAGTTCCGCCTCCGTGGAGCCACTGTGATTGCTGAGGTGTGTGTTGTTGCTCCCTTCCTATTTGAGTTGGAGACGCAGCCTCCTGCCGGCGCTTCCACACTCCTCACACGCTGTTGAGCAACTGGCCACAGTTATTTGACTGAGGTTGAACCGAGCCGAGGCCGGGCCGCTCTCTAGTATTGTATATATGGAACAGCATCAACACAACCTGGATCGCCATGCTGCTGCTCTCCTCTTACACTTCCAGTAGAATATACCTGTTGATTGTACTCTTTAAGAATCATGAAATGTTATTTCATCAAAAGAACACTGTAACTTTTACTTGCTTCTAATTTGTTGTGTAGTGATTTTTTTTTTTTTATTTTAGTTTTCAGACCTCTTTTATCTACTTTGGCACTTTTTTCTTTTTCGATTTCAAGACAAAGGACCAGAGGGACGGCGGCTCTTCTCTGCTTGTGAATGCCTCGCGGCTGTACGGTGTTGGATATGCTGTAAAGAGTATTTTTCAGAGTACAGTGTCAATGCACGCGTGTACAGCTTTCGAGTTCAGTGCTGTACTTTTCTCATTATGGTAGGTAACTAGCGTCAACCAAAGCATCAGTGTTCTCTCCAGTGAATGATCTGAACCGTGTGTGTTGTGTTGTGTCACCGTCTGTGGTACAAAACAATAAAACGATGACATTGTGCATTTATTAAAGTGGAAATTATGACTCAATGCTTGGCAACTAACGCCTCTGAATTCAATAAATCAAAAGTTATCTAAAATGTGGGGGGGAAATGCTTCGGCAGACTTGTGGAGTTTATATGATCTCCTTTGTGTGGATTTCCTTCCCCATGAATCTGAAAACGCTCTCACTGGTCACAATAAATTACCCATCAACCTCTCTGTCTTGTGACGGACAGGTGATAGGTCCAGGGCGTACCCTGCCTTCGCCTGCTGGGATCCGCTCCAGTGCCACACAATCTCACCTTCAATAAAGCAGTAAAAAGAAAAAAGATGAATGGATCAGCACATCTGCAAACAGCCGGGATGACGGACGACAATGAACTGAACGGATTTTTCATTTGTTTCAGGATTTGCTTTCATCCAACAACTTTTACCAAAACCCCCTTAAAGTTTTAGTTCCAATTCAACCTCACAATAGCTGAATCCAGTGTAATGAGACTGTACGACCACAGGGAGGAGATCTCTTATAAATACCAAGAATTCTGTGAAGCAATGAATGACAATGCATTTCAGTGTTAAACAGCAGAATACAGTGAAACCTTTTATGCTCCACAGTTAGCTTTAAATTGCCTCTCTAATGATTTCATAATCAGAAAACACCGTCACGGTCTGATATTGAGCATGTTTTCACACTGTAGGAATTGTTTTGTCCTTGTTTGACCTCATTCCTCCAGCATTCAACGGCCTGCACCTCAGATTTGGCTTCGCAGGGTAAACCTTCCCAGACTCCCTTCTCCATAAGGTCATACCAATACACAGAAACAGTAACTCTTTATCCAGATGGCCAACGACATCGCTCTACCCTGCGTGTTTGTGTTTACTCGGTCAACATGTTGGCTGGCAGAGGCAGGGAGATGCTAAATGTACAGTGCGGAGCCCAGACAGCGAGTCGAGTGTTTTGGGGTGAATCGAGTGGTTTCCTGATTTCTAGGAACCCTTAAACTCCACCCACAGCAGCTCAAAACCAGCTGTTGACATCTGCCTGAGGAAGAGGGAGAAGTTAACAGTTCCCGAAAACAGCAAACACGGTGGCAGCGGCGGGAAAGAAGCTGTCAGTGTTTCTATAGAAAGCATAGTGATAAATATGTCACATTTAAAGGAGGCATAAGAAGTAAAGCTGGTTCAGAGAACAAATAGAAATGTATTCCTTTACTTGAAAACGAAGCATTTTTACCAGAATTTATTTTGTGTTTCTGCCTTAATTATACCCTTCAAGCGGCTGTGCTTCAGTGCTAAATCTTAACACTTCACACTGATAAACTATTATTCTGTTTGTAAACAGCAGAGTCTTCATCTGCCTCGATTTAAATTCTCCATCCTCTGACGACACAAGCATTTTGATACATGGGATTTTATAAGACCTGGCGTGTCAAAGCTCTATAAATCACAGCAGGCTTATGTTTTTAAAGTCTGGTTGTTTCAACATTGTCTGCATCGAGGCCTGTGACGAGGATATCACTATCACTTTTACACACTTGAGCAAACGTATCCGACAGGCTGAACTGTGACGTCAGGTTTAATCGTCTGAGCTGATATACTGTCCTGACTTTTGATGTTCCATTTGTCTTGTTCTCTGCTTTATAAACACTGATATCATCCTTTATGAGATAGACTGACTCATACTTGTTACAGATCCTATAAAGAGTCCCAGTTTAGTTTTATCAGCTTTTTTTCCAACTTAAAACTTCATCAGAAAACTTTTTTTTTTTTCAAACAGAGAAGCAAAGAATCAAAGACCACTTTGAATAAGCCTCCATGTTACACAAGCCTGAAAGACAGATTCATTGCTCATTTGTTTATAATCCAGTGTTTCATCGGTCCATTTCCTTCATTCTTTTTCCAGTTGCGGCTCTTGGACTCTGTGCGTTACCTTTTCCATGAAGAAGTCTTCTACCACCTTTCGACCCCTTGTTGGTGTGTTTCTTAACCCATATTTCTCATTATTAGTTATGTTAACCTATTTCTACGTGTTGATTGGCATCACTTCTTCATACCAGATGAAATCTCACTTCCTGCATTGCAGGTTCAGTGGGGAAGCAGTGGGGTGGTTGTGTAAGATGACTTTCAGTTGGATTTACACACTTTGGTTAAAACCTGAAGGCTGACTGGGTCCGTTTGTATGACTAGATGGTTTATTAACACTATTTTGTGTCAGTTTCCTCAGATATTGCAAAAGGACATTGCAGATACACTTTGTTACAGTTTTCCACATTGTCTTCAAACAATGTGTCTTAGCACAAAATAACAACCAATAATAACTAAAAATATAAAAAAATATATACAATAAAACATCTTTTTGACAGATGGGATATCTGAAAAATGTGTGATTTGTTAGAACACACAATTTAGTGAGCAAATGCAAACATGGGATATCACAGAAGGCTTTTATGGAAACGCACATCAGAAGATCAGAATGACTTGCATGTGACTCACCGCTTTTTTCAGAAGTCAGTAGAGTTAATAATTGACTAACCTGTGTACAGGTGACAGGTGGAATTGAAAACGCACACAGCGCAAGCACAACGAGAACAATAACGCTGCATTTTCAGTGAGTCTCGCCGTGTGTGTGTGTTAACATTGTGTGTGGTGCGGTGTAGTGGGTGGTGCAGAATATATAATCCCGCCGCTTTTTTGACATTCCAAGAATGCCTCCCACTTCTCTCAATCCATGCCATCTACAACACACACACACACACACACACACACGCAGAATATTTCTGTTTCACTCTCACGCTTTCATCTGTATCCTCTGAACCAGCCTTCTGTTCACCTCCCCCATCACAAATTAAAACCAAATGTTCACTCAGTGAACTCATGACATCTTGTTTCATTTCTACTGTGATACTCTGTAACACTATCCAACATAACAAACTATTATTAACACACTAGATGGCTTTCTTCTGTGATGGGAGACACATGCTGTGCTTTTGGAGGTCAGAGTGGGGGATGAGGAGACGGTGACGCAAGCAGCGCTCACTGTGAGTCACTTCCAGGAAAAAAAAAATGCTTGGGAAAAAAAGGGCCTGTCTCCCAGATTCTCATAGAGTTCCTGTAAATTACAGTTCTGTCTGCAGTGCATCACAGGACACAATTTGCATCTCTCTAATGATGAGGAGGTGTTTTCCTTTGCAAATCATCTGTTCACTGCTTGGGGGGACTGCAGACAGAAATTATCCTAATGTTTAACATTTGCATGGTTTCAGATGAAACGTAGCGCTTCAAGCAAAGTTGTGGCAGATCCATCCAGACGAGTCAGTCTAAGCATTTGTGTGTTGTTGCAGTGAAGTTATTGACACTTTAATTATTTTAAAAAAGTCACTTAATATGAGATTACATTGTATTGAATTTTGATTGAATTAACTTTACCTAATATTTAGAAAATAGTATTTGGTATTTAAGTGTTGGTTTCCTTTATTGTCTGGACTACAGCGAATTTTTCCATTTTTCTCTCTGGTTACTTGAATATGGGGAATACAGAACACCATGTTGGTGAATGACTTCAAATGGGTATAAAATAACTTAGCATTTAATTATTGTATGAGAAAATGGTTTTATATGAATAAAAGTCCTCCATCCAGGAAGCGAACAAAAAGAACAAAGCAACTATGCTTTGAGTTACTCACCAACCTTGACTGCTTGGAGGAAATGCATGTGGTGAGGCTGCACATGCTCTCAGGAGCTTTTCCTTCCTCTACTTTTACTAATGTATAATCTCAACTCACTGTATAGTCTGCATGACTGCACGGGGGTATTAGTGAACACTGGCATTAAAGGTTAACTATTTTAAACACTTTTAAGTATGTATGCACCTGTGTGTGTATATACTTTACTAAAGCTTGGATTATTAAACAATTGACTTAATAACTTCATTGTGTGTCAATGCCACACACACACACACACACTCTCACACACACACACACCGGTGTGGGAGGAACACATGCTGCTGCTGATGAAGATTGAATACTTTAATGATGCAGCAGCGCTGTGACTCCTCCCATCGACGTTGCTCACGTACAATTTATAATATCACACCACTGTTCTAGCACCGCCCTTCTGTCAGCCACACAGAAAAAAGTCAAACGTGACTCGGACCCTTCATCATTTCGCTCGTATTTGGCTTTTACGCGCAGTTTCAGCGGGACTCCTCCGCCCGGAACCACAGTCCTATTTTTTACGCACAGGCTTTGAACGATAACGTGAACACTCGTTCAAATTTATTTAGAAAGCTGAGTTTTCTTTTGCTGTCAAAGGGGACAAAAACCAAAGACACAGCCGTGTGGACATGTCTGGGATGCAGGACAGACTCGCCGGGCTGTCTGCATGCTGCTGCCTGCTCATGCTGATTCATTGCTTGGCGCAAACAGGTGAGACATTTCAGTTCCTGTTTTCTGCTGTTAAAACGTGTAAATTTTTCTGAGTTATAATTATGTCAGTTATAGTCTGCCTCCTGTTTTTATTTGAACGTGCCTTTATACTTAGGAAAGTTATTTATGCGTGTCTATCTGTCACATTTTCCAAATGTCTCAATGGGCTTTGCGCGTCTGCAGGATGACTTGACTCAGTTTCTTTTTTTAACATTCACCTCTTAAATTGGCATTAATTATGAGAACAGCAAGAAAAGGAATATTCCATAAACCATTGTCAGTTTTTATGTGATTATAGTTTTAACTCTATTGAGATAAATGAATGGGATTACGCACGGCGCTGCCATTGGCTCAGAACGCGGCGCAGCAGCCAGTCGCGGGGAGACGCTCGCCGGGCCGGGCTTGAGTTTCAGGTGGGCGGAACAAACGCTGAAACAGACGGTTGTCAACGAGGAAGGGAGGGTGCGGCTGACAAGCCAAGCTGGCGTCTTCTCAGCCGCAAGCCAGGTTGAAAAGGATGCTGGAAAGTCTGGATTCCTTCTTCAGCTGGTCAAGATCATCCATAGTGAATACTGGCGTGTCTTTGGCAGTGATGCTGTACTAAGAAAGACATCACATGTTGCCTGATAAAGTAACCAGAAATGATACAAAAACAGGATCAAACATAATGTAGTTATTCTTTTGCATAACTGATTAATTTCCACTGATCATTACAAAAAAATAGCTGTAATGTCAATAAGACAGGTAATGGAGGAATAACTGTCACCACTGAGCTTCATTATAACATTCCCAAACCCATAAATCTCTTTCCCTCAGAATTGTTTCAGATTAAAGCTTTTTTTTTTCTTTATTCCGATGGATGGTGCTCATTTCCAGTCATTAGATTACCTCATTGTGTTCAAACTAGTTTCTTTTCTTTGTTTGAACATCTGACACTCATTAATTTGGTGTTTAGAAAACTCTTGGCTTTCCCCCCCTACATGGGGAATTTTCCCCACTGTGTGTGAACTACCACAGAAAGACATTTCTATAGAAATACCACAGTTGCATGCCACATAGTTATAGTTGCAGCATCACCCACGCATTTGCATCCATCAGTAAATTCAGATAAACCCTGGTAGCTATTATTTACCTGCAGTGGCTTAATATCTGTGAATGCCATACAGGAAGCATTCAGCAGTTTGACTCTTTAGCTTATCTTGCACTCATTATCAGCAAATGCTGTTCAAGCCAAACATATTTAACTATAGCTGGAGTGACTTGTGGCCTGTGTGAAATAAACTTAGATTACTGTGGCGTACTAGTATTTATAACTGGATGTTCTCATCTCTGTGCTGCAGAGGCAATTTACTGAAGCGATGCAAAAAGGCAGAGATGTCAGCCCTCATAATTCTAGTTATTTATTAACTCACAGTTGTATGTTAAACTGAATACAATCATATTAAAAAAAAAAAAAAAAACTCGAATGCATTGTGAGAGAATAAAGTTGCATTTGGTCCCAAGGGAGGATTGTTGTCATGTTGCACTATGACAACTGGTTTAACTCTTCATGAGTATCTGCTTCTGGTTCCTCTTTCTGCTGTCAGACATATCTGGCTTCGAAGATAATATGAACTGAGTGATGGAGTAAAATGTGGTCTGTGTTTGAGGCAGAACTTGACCTTACATGGTGTACCCTGTGCAACACTCCGCTATAAATAACTGACATCCTGTTACCTGCAGGTTTTGGTTTTAGCTTTTGGTAGGTATAACTGTTGGTGGCTGATTGTGTTCTCACGGTTTTGTGTGTGAACCCGCTCATTTTTCCGAGGAGTTTAAGAAAGAGACTTTTTGACACATTTAAACAGCAAATTAGAATGATCACAGATACACATGATCGCTGTTCCATAAATATCAGACAATTTTCCATATGAATGTTCAAACACGCCCTAAATGAGGCCATGTGAGAGCTACTTTTTCCCCCTTCTCTGGGAGATTTACAGCAAAGAGAAAAAGTCAACCTCATTTCAACAAACCGACGTCCAGAGAGGCGGCTGACCCATATGTGGAGATTGCAGGAAAGATTAACAGTGGAAAATGAAAACATCAGCCTGAGCAGTTTAGTTTCCAGCCTTACAGAGGAGGTGAGGAGCTTGAAGGTCACCAAGTGCCAGCGTCCGACCTACTTATGGACCTTCTTCTTAAGTGTAATAAATGACTGATTCCTAAAAAGGGAAAGTGAGTGGAAGGCCTCTCAGTTTTGTTTTCAGTTTGTCACTGCTTATCCTCTGAAGCAGCTACAGTATAAACTGTATTCCTGGCTGCACGCCTGGCTTCCCTGACATTTGTCTGACCTTCTGTGGTGTCTGTCAGAGATTAAGTGTATACAGGGGTTGCACAGGAAGAGTTTTTTTCCCTCATTGGAGAAACAACATATAGTCAGTTGTCACTTGTTTGACAATTTTTTTTTACACAGTTTCAAAGAGAGGAAGTGACTTTCTCTTCCAGCATTAAAAAAATGTTTCCTGTCATCATTTCACAAATGTCTGTGCCCTGTTGTCATCAGTCCCACCTTTCCTGTTCTGTCACTCCTCAGTGACAGACCTGCTCGTGCTGCTTCCTCGCCTCCGGGTCACTGTGGTGATGCCGTTATGAGGAATGCCACCCTGCGACCAATGAGCACCCGGTGGGGTGATAGTCGGACTCCTCCCAGGCCATTGTCTTAAAGGGAAAGCCTGTCACTGTCCCCAGCCTGCAGGTCACAGAGAGATGAGCAGTGATGGAGGACGAAGTGCTCACTTCAGTTCAGAACAATAGCGGCCTCTTAATTCCACGTGTGTGATTTGACAGTCCACCTGAGAGTGCACACACACCTAGAAAATCACTGCCGCACTCCTCTTCAGAATCCAGTTTTGCGTCAGAAAATTTTGGACGAGGCGTTGACTGGATTTTCACAAACTTTTGAAAATCATTCTACATTTTTTGCAAGTTTTTTTTTTTTTTTCCCATTGCATTTTCCACTTCAGTTCTCATTTTATCGGTTGTCTCTAGAGACTTTGTTGAAGTTTTCAGTCATTCTTTCCTTGATTTTTTTTTTTTGTGTTGTGATCAGTGGCTACCAGTCTCATGTAATGTAGGAATAAGGAATAATCTCGCAATACACTACATGAATGCATTAGGAATACATGAGGATACATTGAGATACAGTCTGAACAAATGCATGCACAAAATACAGACTGAAATTAATGGAAAATGTGTGTAGAAAATTAAACAACAAGCAATAATGACAAAAAAATCCCTATACACAAGTTTATGTCATATCTGTAATATATCGCTTGCATGCATTAAATAAAGATAATGTCGTTGGACTTCCTTCATCTGATGATTAAAATCGCATTACTTTTTATCTCCTAACGTAAGTTATCAAGCTGCACAGTGTTGTTAACTTCGTGTCGCGTAAAGCGGCAAATAAAAGGTTTGGCTTTCACACTGTCACTTATCTGAACTTCCCTGACCTTGGATTGTAATTCCCTTCCTGTGTGTGTTTTTCTATTAAACATTAACTTCAAAAGGATTTTTTTTTTTAACTTTGTGTGTGTGTGTGTTGACACAACCACACCTTTACTACAAGGTGCACATGATGGTGAAGGTGTAAATTCAACAGTAAACGCTGACAGTGTTGGTTTGTATTTTGTCGCTCTGACCTCTTGTGCTTTTTTTTTTTTTCTCATTTACAGATGCGGCTTCCACATGCAGCCCCGCTCAGTTCAAGTGTGGAAACAACAGGTGCATCACCCGCAAGTGGGTTTGCGATGATAGCGACGACTGCGGCGATAATACGGACGAACTGTCCTGCGGTGCGTCACGTTATCAAGCAAATGAGTTTGATATGTTCATGCAGACAAAGTGAACATCTGCATGCAGCTGCAGATATTATTGTTCTATAATTTTCCAACAACGGCACGCTAAAAGATGTGTTTTCCTCCGTAGAGGCCAAAGTGTGCCGATCGACTCAGTTCAGCTGCGAGGATTCTGACAGGCAGTGTGTGCACAAAGACTGGCGCTGCGACGGCAAAGCCGACTGCCTCAACGGCGCCGACGAGAAAAACTGCAGTAAGTTTCAGACTAATTCAGTTAAAACATCTTCGGTAACATGTCAGCTTTTACTGAACGACATAGAGTTCACATGAATAGATGAACGGACAACAGGATGAAATAAATTGATATTTTCCATCTTTTTATTTCCCAGCCACTAATGAGTGCGGTGCTGGCCAGTTCCGTTGCGCGAGCGGCCAGTGCATCTCCACCTCCTTCGTCTGCGACAGAGACAACGACTGCTCCGACGGCTCGGACGAGGTTTCCTGTCCCAAACCCTCCTGCAGCTCTTACTCGTTCCAGTGCAACAACACCGTGTGCGTGCCCAGCCTGTGGCGCTGCGACGGAGACGCGGACTGCGCCGACGGGTCCGACGAGTGGCCGGAGAACTGCGAAGGGAGGGTCCCGGTCAAGAAACCCTGCAGCGTCCACGAGTTTCAGTGTGCCAGTGGAGCGTGTATTCACATGAACTGGCGGTGCGATGGAGGCGTGGACTGCGACGATCACTCGGACGAGGCCAACTGCAGTGAGTTCCTGCTCTTTATTGATTTGTTCTGTAAACCAAGTCTGATTAATCCTTTTTGACTCACACTCTGTGTTTACTTTAATTAAGCCTGGCTCTAACAGCCTATTCTCACATGAGCATGCAGTCCGTCCTGCTGCCGTTCGGCCCCACCTGCTAATACTCTCTGCCATTAACGCTGACAAAGGCGGCTCAGTAGATCATACTGGCAGTGCTTGTCTCCTCCCTTTTTTTTTTTCCCTTGCACAATTCTGAATGTTTTAATCCATTTGTGTTCTGTTTCTAGCTCGTCCTACTTGTCGGCCAGATGAGTTTCGGTGCACAGACGGCTCCTGCATCCATGGCAGCCTCCAGTGTGACGGCAAGCGTGACTGCGCCGACTTCAGCGATGAGCTCGGCTGCCTTATTGGTAACTTTCACAAAGATTCAGCCCATTTTTACTCATTTTTTCCATGGACATGTCTTCTGAGAACAGTCCAGCAGTGTCATAATCTTAGATTACGGAGCAGCCTGTAATCCATTTTTCTTTTCAACAGCGAACGTATGTGAAGGACCGAGCAAGTTCAAGTGTCGCAGTGGGGAGTGCATCAGCATGGAGAAAGTGTGCAATACAGAGAAAGACTGCATCGACTGGTCCGATGAGCCTGTAAAAGAATGCGGTACGCACACCTTCTGCATTTCTTTTCACCCAAAAATAGCATGAAAGATCAGCTGGATTGCAATTGCAAGAGAAAAGAAGCAGAAAAAAACACGTTATCAAATGATCAGTAGCAACGTCTCCTCCCCCTCCTAGCCTTGATGCTTTGTGGTTTGAATGATGTGATTTCCTCTTGATTGCATCTCCCATTAGAAATTGTCTGTCTTCTATCCTGTTTGAATGCGTGGTGGCTTCTGGTCTCCGCAGGCACCAACGAGTGTTTGACAGAAAATGGCGGCTGCTCCCATCACTGCACTGATCTGAAAATTGGCTACAACTGCTCTTGCCCTGCTGGCTATAGACTGAAGATGGACAAGAAAACCTGTGAAGGTGAGAGGCCAACATTTAGTTTATTGCTAGCTTTATTTCAAGAAAAATCAGTAAGACTTGTTCACAGCATGCTGGCTTCTCTGTCTGAATGTGAACCGTCGTCTTTCTGCTCCCTCGCCTCGTCTGCAGACGTCAATGAATGTGATGAGCCGACACGTGTGATCAGATCTGCTACAATCTGCCTGGATCTTATAAATGCGACTGTGAGACGGGATACACCATCGACCCGGCGACCAAAACATGCAAAGCTGAAACAGGTCAAATTTCCAATAAAGATTATTCCATATTTACTTCTAAGAGAGAGATTACAGACCGCAATGTCTGCTTACAAAAACGCTTTGGTTAACACTGCGGTTTCTCCTGCAGGCACGCTGCCCACCCTGTACTTCACTAACAGACACGAGGTGAGGAGGCTGACAGTGGACAAGAGAGAATACATCAGTTGATCCGAGAGCTGAAAAACGCGGTGGCTTTGGACATCGACATTCCAAACCACATGATCTTCTGGTCTGACCTGTCCCTGAAGAAAATCTTCAGGTAAGGAAAAACTCTTTATCTTTCTGTTTTGATCACACACGTCCACTCTTTATCTGGACAAATGTGAAAGAGATTCACTGCGGTGCAGATAAAGCAGGATCCGTCTCCAGACTGACTCTCTCTCCTCTCGCCTTCTTCTCAACAGCTCCAGGATAGACGTGGCTGGTAACTCCTCCTACCACAGTGTGGTGATTGGAAGCGACGTCGGGGCCCCAGAGGGCATCGCCGTGGACTGGATCCATGGCAACATCTACTGGACTGACAGCATGTTGAAAACCATCTCCGTGGCAACAACAGACGGAAGTAAGAGGAAGACGCTCGTCAGAGAAAACCTGGAAAAGCCGAGGGCCATCACCATCGACCCGGTCAATAAGTAAGTCAACAGACAAGTTGCATGGGAAGAGTTGAACTTTAAAGTCTGTGTTTTTCAGTCTGTTCTTATCTGTTTTACTGTTTCCTTTTCAGTTTCATGTACTGGACGGACTGGGGTGAGAAGGCTAAGATTGAGAAGAGCGGCCTGAATGGAGCAGACCGCGTTGCACTGGTGACTGACAACATCGCCTGGCCCAACGGCATCACTCTCGGTTAGCACTCATTTCTAACCGGCGATAATAAATGCCTTTAAATTCTGTTTTCCGCATAAGGAACATGGTGACCTTTCTTTGCCTCTCTTTGGACAGACATGGTGAACCAGCGTCTGTACTGGGTGGACTCCAAGTTGCACACGCTCTCCAGTATTGACGTGAACGGAGGGACCCGGCACGTTGTCATTTACAGCCCGGAGAAGCTCGCGCATCCTCAATCCCTGACTGTCTTTGAGGTCAGCGACAAAAACTCAATACATGCTCAAAAGTTTTCCATAAACTCCCAATTTAGTGGATGTTATCTGATAAATAAGCTTATTGATCCTATTTTATGTTTGTGGTGAGAGCAAATATGAAACAATACTCAAGCTGCATTTCTGTTTCGAACAGGAAACCGTATTCTGGACTGACATGGAAAACAGTGCCGTTTTTAGTGCCAACCGCCTGTCTGGGGAAGACATCACAGAGCTGGCTAAAGACCTGGTCCGGCCAGAGGACATCGTGCTGCATCACAACCTCAGGCAACCAAACGGTAGTGAAACACATCCTCCTCATAAAATCTGTTGATGTGCTTTTTCATCAGTGAACAAAATGATGACAATGAGGAGATCAGTAGCAAAGCTGCAGTTTTCCAATGTTCTGTGCTTTTGCTGTTTGTTCGGTTGATAGGTACAAACTGGTGCAGAGAAACTAACCATATGAACGGAGGATGCGAGTTTCTGTGTCTCCCTGCTCCCCAAATCAACGAGCGGTCGCCGAAATACACCTGCGTGTGTCCCGACAACACGACCATGGGAGCCGACATGAGGCAGTGTGTGAGAGGTGTGTGTCCCCTGCACACATCGCGGAAGAACTTGGTGGTTTTTCACCTTGTGTTTTTCCAAATTTAAGATGCATCTTCATTTTCATTTTCTCAGAAAACTCCAGTGTCCCTTCGACTGAAAGGAAAACTGAGGCCCCGCCCCCGCCCAAAGCTCCTACCCAGCATCCTCCGAGCACAACGACTGCATCGACCACGAGCACGGCTGCTCCGAAGAAGCCGACCGCCTCGTCTGTGAAGCCCAGACTGAGCACGAGGCCGCCTGCTGCCACTGCTAACGGTACAGCGAGAAGTCATTACGAAAGACCAGCAGCAGAAAACTCCAAATACAAATTATGGCGCAGTACATTTCAGTGTTTTAATCTTTGAGTTTCTTTATCTTTAGGTGCAGGAGTGGCAGGGCCCCCTGCAGAAGCCCCTCCGTCCCATCCCGTCGCGCTCTACGTTGTGGTTCCTCTCTGTGAGTTGTTGGTGTATTCTGCTCACGTTCTCTGCCGCTCCATGTGAGCTCACCTCATGACCCTGGACTCCCGTCTTCGCTCCACAGTGATCATGTGCCTGCTGGCCTTGGGGGCGGGACTGATGTGGAGAAACTGGCGTCTGAAGAACACCAACACCATTCACTTTGATAATCCGGTGTACCAGAAGACCACGGAGGACGAGGTGCACATCTGCAGGAACGGCTCTGACGGCTACGTCTATCCTCAGGTATCAGACCACATGATTTCCAGTAAATACTTTTTTTTTTTTCAGAGAATAACACCAAGTATGCAATTTTGCAACTTTACTCATTAATGTTGTTTGTTTTTGCAGAAGCAAATGGTGAGCATGGAGGACATGGATATTCCATGACCTAAAGATGAAGGGGAAAAAATAAACAGAAGCTTTTTATGAAGTGAAAGTTTCTTCCCTGAAGAACACACAAAGCGAAGGCCTTCTTTTTTTTCCTGCTGCTGCTGCTGAACAACCGCTCGCCTTCTTCGAATGATCTCATTTTGTGGCCTGATGTTTCTGACCTCCCACTGTGCCGTCCAAGTCTGCAAGGGGACTGAAAAACAGAAAATATCCTTAACTACAAGAAGCCATTCATTGTAAACCACCAACAGTTTTGTAGAATGGAGGATGAATGCACAGTTTCGCTGGATGATGCCTTGAATGTCTGAGCCTCGACTCCCATGATGCTGTCTGAACATGTCTACTTGAAAATCCTTGCTTGGATGCAGTTAATGAGTTTGCAACCAAAAAAAATTGCCTTAACTTCTTGACTACCTAATCCAAGTTACACTTGAAGGCCCCTCGCTTTGCTCTCTTAACACTGATGTGTGCCTTCCTCCAATGAAGTTTTGATTGTATGTTTTATATTGTGACCTTTTTCTCGCCTGCAGATGTTGGTTCCAGTTGGGAAGCATTTGCCTTTACTCTTATTCTCCACATCCTGTCTCACTTCTGAAGCTCTACTGTTATACTGTGTTCTGTCCCCAAAGAAGACATGCCAGTGAGTGTGGAGGGCCACAAATGGTTACATTGTAAATTTAAGAGCTGCTGAGTTTTCTGAAGTCAACAAAAATGAAGAAAACACTCATTCTATGTGAAGATTATAAAAAAGAAAATGATTGTACTTTATCTGCTTTAATTAAATGTAAATACTTTATGTGAATATTTTTGTAAAACCTCAAGTTCACTCTGGTGTTGCCTTTTTAATTGTGTAAAATTTTAATCAGAAGATACTGTAAATATGTAAGTTGTTTTATTTATATATGGAAATATATAAGAGAAGGGCTTCGACTGTTGTAAGTTGGCTGTGAAGAGAGAAACCGACAGCCTTTACGTCGTGCAGCCGTTCTTTAACGTTTGTCAGTCACGCCTTCGGGACTTGTGCTCGGTTTCCTCGGTCGAGCGAGTCTGCTGCGGTGTTGTTGTATAGTGTCCTTGAAAAATGTCTTTGTTCTTCACGCCAGGTAATTTATTTTGGTTCTGCTTCTCTGTTACAAAGACTTTTTTTTTTTTCCTTGGGAATTGGTCATGCATGGTTGTGCGCAAACTTACTTTTCACAGCGGAGTGTGTGAATGAGTGAAGCGCAGCAGTTTGCCTCAGCATCTGAGTCCATGGTTGTTCTTTTTTTCAATAAAAGGAAAAAATAATACCTGTTTCTCTTGACAAATGATTGAGTATTTATGTAACATAAGGATGTCTCGATTTAAAAATATGTATTTAAGAAAAGGGTTATGTGCTCTTTATTTCTATTTAGGGTGTGTTTTTACACAACCTTTTACTGGGCACATAATCAACAATGGTTTCATGCCAAAGGTTGGAAAAGGTCCTCCTTGCTTTGCAGTTTATTTGACTCATTTATTTCCATAGCTAGTTGGAACTTTAAGCTTGTCATGCATTCATATGAAATCTTTTTTGGTTGTTTTTTTTCCTTTTTACCTTTGGAAAACACCTTTTGCTCCAAGCCATTGCACATGGTTATATCAAAGCTTTTGTTTTGAAAATCTGACATTGAATCCCATAAGATAATATACACACTGTTTCTAATACCTCATTAAAATCTGGAACAAAATTACATGTTTTGACAAGATTGTATAAAGTTAGACAAATCCATTGACAAATATGAAAATCAACTTGATGAATGTGTTATATTATTTATTTATTTATAATTTCTTTTTTGTGATTTTTGAAAAGTCTGTTTAAAAAGAAGACCATTGGGTTTCCCTCTTCAAAAGCTTCAGTGAGTACTGGTACACTGTAAGGGTCAGTCTCCTTTGATCAAAATTAAAGCAGGGGGTTATAGAGCAATTTTTCTCAGAGCTCTCTCTGACAGAGCTAACTACCTTAACATGCGGTGGTCGTCCATGAACCTGTTATCTTCTTCGTTTCCTGGAAACGTGGGCACGACTCTCCATCTGTAGCACAATAAACCTCAGAAAAGACGACTGCTAGAAGCTAATTACCCCAATCTCTTGTCCTTTCTCTGTTTTGTTCGGTTAATGACTCATGGGGGATTTTTATGTTTCTGAGCCAACAGAAACTGATACCTTACCTGTCATTTGAACAGTCTGGTTTCTATTCTGGCACCTTCACTATAAAATAATACCAAATCACCACTTTCCTGTATGTGTAACAATAGGTGAAGACAGTAACTTTTTCCAATGACAGCAACAGATAAAGAGGATGCTCACTAGAATCTATTTTTCCTTTATAAACAGTTGATCTCAAGGTTGATTGAATCACAAAATTCCAAACAGTGGCTGATAGTTTCATATAGCGGCAAAGACTGTAGCATGTTTTAGGTGTTTTCCTGCACCAATACACCTGCTACGAGGCGCACCGGGGGACTCATTCATCAGGTCGTGATGTGCTGAAAGGAGCAGAGAGACTTTTAAAACGTGCAGTAGGCGAAAGGTTAAAAAAATCAGCAGCGCCTAAAGGGTTCAAGGTGGTTCACAACCACGTAAGGTGAACAACCAGAAATGTATTGTGATAAACTACCTCCACAGTTCATCGCTAACATTGATTGCTCTCCATAATAAGATACACACACTTTGTTTAATATAGAGCTGTTGATGTAGTCACTGAGGAAGCTGTGGCTGGGCACTGGCCACGGAACTAAGAAAACAATGTATCCATAACCTTGTTTAAAAAAGGAAAGTTTCAATATTGAAAACAATGATATTAGTGTCACTGAGCCTTGAATTGTGGGTAAAACTGTTTGGCCAAGTGGAGCAGCAACTTTAATATCTGGTTCTTTTATGAAATGTGAATATATTTTACCCAATCAGGATAATACTTCAAAGTGGGGAAAAAGTCTTCAGAATACAAGAGAGGTTCAAGTCTTACTGCAGGACAACTTTTTAACTTTTGTGTTTTTTGTGGAAAAAAGTCCTTGAATTGCTGATAGATCTTAGAGCTCTGAAAGCTGGAGTCGTCAGAGGTTCAGCGTGGAGGCAGGACTGGGGTTTTGACGTCAGGGACTGTCCTTGCTCAGGGACATCATTTTGTGTGTGGGAATCTGTGGTATGTCGTCTGTCAGGATGTGGGAGCAGCACGCTCAGAGTAAAAAAAAAAAAAAAAAAAAAAAACATCCACGCCCATAGAACAAACACCTGTTGAGGTCAAATATATCATCTTCATTTTTCTTAACTTTATTCAACTCCTAGTTGAAATCACCCTTATTCCTCCATCTCAAGCAATCACCTGTTCAGCTACTTTGAAACTTTCAACAACTGGCTGTACCACGGTGCGCCAAAAGTGCAAACCACGAGGAACAGATACCCATGATGCCTTGGTGGACAGATGATACTTACCTCCTGCTGCTCGTCATTTGCACCCTCTCATGATTGTTGCATGTTTGTTTGGTTCCCAATTGGCCAGGTGGCATCTCACACCACTGACTCGTCAGCGAAGAGGAGTGTCTTTGAAAGCCGAAGGTGGGGAGGGGAGGAGAGTGCAGACGAGGGGAGGTATTCCCATGTCAGGTTATGAGAGACAAATTGTTCTAATGAGAAGATAAAAACAATGCTATGTTGGCCTCTGCTTGACAACCTGACCGTTTCAGTGGGCTGGTCTCTAACAGCAGCGAGGGCGAGGATTCCCCTCACTGCCTTTTCATATAATACAGTATAAACTCTAAAGGTTTTCGTCATATGAAGTTTCTCCGACAGCCTTTTTCTCTCAGATGTATCACGCTGAGCTCTGCTGCTCTGGTCCTCAAAGTAATTTCTCACTTTTACACAAGACCATCTACCCAGGGGTTTTTTTTTTGTTTGTTTTTTTTTAATCTTCCCAACCTTTAACAATATCTAATATTTCATTGTCTTATATTATATGATACTTCAAAAACACTGAAATATTTTGGGAAACCCAGTTCCCCTCATTCACCATCACAAAATTTATTGTGATTCTTTTTATTTAAGAAAACCTGATTAGTTATGATAATTAAAGCCATTTCAATTTGCACCAAATGGTTCAGTTCCGTATTTGCATCAAAGAAATCACATTTAAAATTCTATAACATTTTTTGGGGATTTTGAGATGAGTTTGATTTCCAAACCCCATTGTTTATAGTCATTGTGGAAATATCTGAACATGTTGGTGCCTCCAGGACAAAATGTATCTCACACCCTCCAATTTTTTCTTGTTGTGTTTGTCATATTTTCAGAATGTGTCATCGCCTTGTTGTTTCTAAATGTTTTCTTCTTTGTGGTGTGTGTGTGTGTTGTATGTGTGTGTGTTTTTTTTGCTTTTAATACCTACACATTTTTTCCTCAATTGAACTTGACACCAAAAAATAAAACCACTGAGATTTTCCAGAGTTTCATGTTTAAATAGGTTATGGATGATTCTGATTCTGGTTGATTCTGTGACTCACGTTTGTTGAAATATTGTCATTTCAATTTAAATAGGGTTTCATATGCAGAATCATTTGTACAGGAATGATTTAAATCTGATATTTTTTCAGTAAGTCATATGTAGGTCACTTTTTGCATTAACTGCAGACGTACACATTTTTTCACTCCTAGTCTAAGAAGGATTTTCATGTTTGTGTTGGACTCAGTCCAGCTGCTTATAAGAGGCCTTGATGATAACCTGAAGAGCACAAAATCTACAAACCTCTCAGAGAGAAGACAGTGAGCACTCCAGGATTTTAACAAATGTTTCCAATAAATGACGTGCATTTGACCAAAGGATCTGCGGTGTGCTTTGCTGTGACTCATATCCTGTGTGAAGAAAACAGCCTGAGGCGACGCTGTCTCGACTGAGATAGGCATGTCTCTTTCGGTAACAGCCCCCAGATAAGAGGCACCAAACCTATATGGACAAAAGGAGGGAGATGTTGGAAAAGACTGGACTCCAGCTGGCCTTCAGAAACACACATTCACACGCCTCTTGTTTGATCGAGTGTTATTGTCAGTCACAGCCTTCCGACACTCAGCTGATAAGAAGCAGAGGCCAGGATCTGGGGCACAATACCACACAGAGGGGCCCGGAGGGGGTTTACGGCTTGAAATGGTCACAACACATGTGAGCAGTGAATATTTCAATGATTGTAAACCTGAAGGCTACACTCACAGATCAAGACCTGGCAGAAGAAATAGAGAGTAACTAAAGTAACTGTAAAGCACTTGGAGAGCGCAGACTTGAGCCAAACATCCACTACGCTGTTTGTAATCCACTTACATCGTTTTCAAGACTGTGTTTACAATATTTACAACGCAGTGTGAGGACAGTGTCACTCAGTGTCAATGCTCTTGTCAGAAATTTCCTTCCTCAATGAAAGTTTTTAGGTGTGATCTTAAGAGTGAGAAGTATTTTAGGTACATTTTCCCTCCATCATACCAGAAGGTTTAAGCGTCTGCACTCCAAGATTTCTACATGTTTTCAAATTTACAGTGTGTTCATTTATTTATTCATTCACTGTAGTTCTTGACAAGCAGAATTCAACAACAGAAAAAGTTCTTCATTACAAATATATTCAGTCGTATTTGACATCACCATGTTAAATAGAATTTTTACTAGTTTCATTCAGTGACACTTCCTGCATTTGATGTTCCATTCATGGAGAACAACCTTGTTCCTCTGGTGATAACTGAGTGATTCAGTGACTAATCTGTTATACTTTACTTCTGCATTTAGTGCAATTATGGATAAAATTAATCAGAGCAAAGGGTGGGTGATGGGGGGTGTGGGGGAGGGCTCTTATTTGAAGGACCATTACTTGAAAAACCAGAGAGAGAAAAAAAAGAGAAAAGAAATGATGTTTTCTCATCATAAAGTGAAGTTTTCCATTAGACACGCAAGCAATGACACGGCGATCCAAGGCCACCGCTCTTCATCGAGTATCAGTGGCTGATAGCTCTGACAGTTAAGTATCTTTACAAGGTCTTTGAAATCTGTTCACAAGCGTGTGTAAAAGATAAATACCGGACATAATCACATGTGCTGAACAAAATGTCACCACAGTTTGACAGTAGATTACAATATCAACTGATCCATCTTAGAAAATTATTCAATTTGTTTAAGTATGATTGGTGACAGTGAGCTACTGAGTACTAATTTACTAAAAAATATGATTCACGGGGTTAAAAGGGGGTATCATCCTTTATTTTTTGGTATGACTCCTCTAAGTTCCTGTTATGAAAAGGTCTGGAAGCCGAAATATTTCATGTGCAAAATATTCACATTTACTGAACTAAGAAATGCTCAATAACAAATATGAATGTGGATTAAAAGAAAAATAAGTAATGCCAGGAACATTTTAACTGAAATGTATAAGAAGTAAAGATCAAGATTCATATCCATTAGTAAGATGCTATTTAAACCATACATATTATGTGCACTCACAACTTCATGAGACAACTTTATTGCTGAAGAAACAAGTGTAAACAAGAAGTAAGAAGAAACAGAAACAAAATGAGTGTCACTATTTTTCAGTGGTGTCCTACCTAACAGGAGGAAGACATGTGTGTAGTTTGAATGTTTGTGTCTGTGAGAGTTTCTGTTTCATATTTCTTTGATATGCATTCCAAAAATGTGTGTCTCAAACTAACTGCACGGTCTGCGGATGTACTCGGCCTAATGATCTGTGCTGTCTGGGATGATTCCTTCCCTGCAACATTGAGTGTTCTGAAGGTTTGTGAAGTGGGGGAAAAAAAAAATGAAAAAAACGTGAGTGGGGAAATAACAGTGAAAAGACAACCCCTCTACGAACCAGAATAACTGTGATAAAAAGCCTGGAATCTTTTTCAATTTACTTGACAATTTTTGCTATTATCTCCTTACATCTCCTTTGATATTTTCTTACAAACTAGAAAATGCTGGGTTAGCTTGGGTTATTTTGGTAACCCAATTCATGAGTTGCTAGTGTTGGTTTAAATGTTTGGGTTGTTTTTACAAAGAGCAACCCATTTGCTGGGTTATGAGGCTATTATTTTAACCCAATTTCTGGGTTTTCATGCTCATGCACCGCAACCCATTTTTGGGTTACAGGCTTGTTTTTTGTTATTAAAAAGTTTTTTTGAAAGGGAGTATATTATGAACATGATTTATTATTACACGTGTCATATACATGAAATGCATCCTTTACCTTTTAAAGTGGTCCTAAACACATAAGCATGCTGTATGTGGCTACAATGACCACACACGAAAATCTTGGCGGTATTAATAATAATTTAAACCGAAAATTGGGTTGAAAAAAAATAACCCAACCTATTGGGTTAAAATTAACCCAAAGTTGGGTTCTGTTTTAAGTGTGTATCTTTACCAATGTAAAAATTAAAAAAGACATGAATTTGTCATGAGTTATAAATCAAAGAGTAAGACCAAAGCACACAAAAAATAACAATAATAACTTTTCACTGATTGTTTTTTTCAGTTACTTATAAGAAAAGAAACATCAGGAAAAGAGCCTGCAAAGCTCAAGCGGTCGGTCGACACTGGTTTCATTTATGTGTCTGTGGCTCCCTCTAGCGGACAGACCCATCATTACACCCTGCCTCCATCGTCTTCCGCTCAGGTGAGCTGGTAAATGTTTCACCTGTGCGTGGTGACGTCAGAGCGCCGTCAGGAAAGAGAGACGCTGGACTCCTCGGTCGGTCCAGCTTCATCAACTTCTCAGTTTTCCATGGACAGACTGAACTTTTAGCGTCGAGGACTGCAGCTGAACTTTACCCCGAGTTTGTGTGCTTGTTGTGTTCCTGCCTGTCGGACCCAACACGATGTCTGCCTCCGCGATATTCGTGCTGGACCTGAAGGGGAAGGTAAGCGCAATATTATAATACCCCATTACTGATGTTTACTTATTCCGCTGCTTTTTTGTTTTGTTTTCAAAGTTATACTCGCTTTAGCACCAAACTCTTAATCTCCCCGATGCTTTCTTTAAAGTTCAGCTGTTCCTTTAACTGTTAAACATTAAAAAGCGTCGTTAAAAATTAATGGAGCGCTTGCGACAGACTCATTCATTGGCCATTTCCCCCTTTCACACTTCCGGATACACGGCTGTGCATGGAAATGCAGGCTGCAGCCTCAAAGAACGCAAGTGAAAGTGTAGAGACAGTGTCCCCCCTCCGCCTCCAGCAGCCATGACCTGTCTTTCACTGCTGTTGTTTTGCCCCGCACTTGGAACAAACACCCTTTTGTTCTCAGGCAGAAGAAGCTGAAACCTGACCGAGAAGAGAAACAGGAGGACGATGGTTTCAGATATTTTTGAACGAATGACAACAGTTCGAAATATTTCAAGTTTTATTAGATTAACTTCAGTTCTGAAGCATTTAAATTTGCAAGTAGCCCCATGAAACAATCTTGAGTGAATTGGAAAAAAAAAACCGTTTGATCTGTTATTGAAGGTCACCTTGAATCATACCCTGAATCTGTGTTATTATGGCTGAAGCAGCTTTATCCATCCATGTTCCATACTGCTTAACCCAATTTAGCGTCACTGAGTGCCGGAGCCATTAAAAGCCACTACAGGTGGAGGCAGGGTTAAACCTTGAACACAGGTCACCAGTCCATCACAGGGCAGACAAAGACTGACACACATACGGTACACCCACAAAAACAATGGAATTGTGGAGCTCCTGCATATCAAATTCATGTCCTGATCTCCCTTCTAGGTGCGATCTTTCTCAACTGTCATAAAATTGGTCTTCTATCCATAATTGTCCACTTTTCTATTATGTAGAATCTAAATATTTCAATACAAAAATTAAATTATGTGGAAAACCATAATAAAATACTACTTTTTTTTTTACTATACAAACAGCCTGATCTGCACTTCTGGCCATGCAGCAGGTTGCATGCAGTGGTTTATTATTTGTGGCTTATCATATTAACCATATTGCCTGTGATTTTATGGACAAATGAATCATATTAAAGATTTTGTTTTCCATGGGTGTATTGAAAATACCATCGTCAAACGTGCACTCAGGTCTGCAGCACATTTAACTCACATGTAATCACCATATGCCTTTATTCTCCCTGCCCAGGTGCTGATTTGTCGGAACTACAAAGGCGATGTGAACATGGCCGAGATTGACCACTTCATGCCTTTACTCATGGAACATGAAGAGGAAGGCCTGCTGTGTCCTGTGCTGTCTCACGGCAATGTTCACTTCATGTGGATCAAACACAGCAACCTCTACCGTATCCTTGTGCTGATGGTGGCTCAGATTGTGACGGTGGGTGATTGTAGGGCTCAAGAATGTGTCCTTGGCAGGACTCGACCTTCAGGTACAAGGCAAAAGAATTTAAATGCCTTGCAAATGTACAGACATGCAACATTGTTGTTGATCTTGCTCCTCTCTTTTTGTCCTCATTTGTTCTGACTTCAAATTGCTGCGAAATAGGAGCTTTATTATCCTCTATAGTTGAGTTTTCATCGTCTGGTATGCGTCATCGCAACGATCCTGCTGGTATTCACATAATTGTGGGTACTTTGAGGACCTTGATGCAATCTCTGGACTTTTCAGAATATGGTGCTTTTTACTTAATGCCTGATAAAAGCAAGACTCCAACAATCTGGACAAATAGACAAAGTTTTCATACATAAAGTACTTTTCCAGCAGTGACATGACATTTTCACAGCCAGTGTGTGAAATGCTTCTTAACTGGATCTGTGCAGTGTGGCCACCACAAATAAGAACTCCAACGCCTCCCTTGTTTACTCATTTCTCTACAAACTCGTCGAGGTGAGTGACTCATTCGGTGCCTTCACGCACTGATAGATTACCATTGAAATACTTGTAAATATTGTGCAACAGTGCAATGATAGACTTTTGAGTGGGATGTGTGAGCGGTGACCACAAGAGATTAGAACAGGCACTTCAACAAAGCCTCCTGCTGCTGTTACTGCGCAGGTGTTCACGGAGTACTTCAAAGAGCTGGAGGAGGAGAGCATCCAGGACAATTTTGTGGTTGTTTATGAGCTGCTGGATGAGCTGATGGATTTTGGATTTCCTCAGACGACTGACAGCAAAATTCTACAGGAGTGAGACTAATACCGCTTTACATTCAAATATACTATTGGGCCTTGCAGTGTGACACTGCTCTTCATCTACATCTTTTGCAGGTACATCACACAGGAGGGTGCCAAGCTTGAGGTGGCAAAGACAAAAGTACCGACCACCGTCACCAACGCTGTGTCCTGGCGATCGGAGGGCATCAAATACAAAAAGAATGAAGTCTTCATTGATGTTATTGAGTCGATCAATGTGTTGGTAAGAGAGATAATGAGACTGATTTCTTATGAGATGTTCCTCTTTAAAGTGACAGCTGTTGTTTGGACCAATCAGGCCTTTTGTGGGAAAGTTTTTGATAGTTACAAACTTGAACATTTTTTGTCCCTAAACTAATATCCCTAAACAAAAGTCACAGAAGCACAAATATTGAAAACACCAAGACAGATGCTGCTTATGAAGGATTTTTGCATTTTGTGAAAATGGTGACAATGTTCTCATCGTAACAGAAACACTGCAGTATCTGTGGACATAAAGTTGTGCAATGATAATTACAGCATACTTTGTGATGCATAATTGACTAAACAAACACATATAGTATGTAGTGTTATTTTTTTGCGTCAGCTGTTTCTTTCTAGTAGTTATTAATATTATTCATGTGTTCTGTATTTATCGATTGATTTAACAGACTTATAATGAAATCATGTCTTTTGATTGAATGTTTTTGTTTGTTCAGGTGAATGCCAACGGCAGTGTGATGAGCAGTGACATTGTAGGCAGCATCAAGCTGAAGACCATGCTTTCTGGGATGCCTGAACTGCGCCTGGGCCTCAACGATCGTGTGCTTTTCGCGCTCACTGGACGTACGCAAGCCGCCACTGCCTCACAGAATCATTCTTTCAGTCCGGCCGCACATTTCTTCAAAGTGCAAATAATCCTAATGGTCCTGATGGTTTTCTGTTTGCTCAGGTGACAAAGGGAAGACAGTTGTGATGGAGGACGTGAAGTTTCATCAGTGTGTCCGTCTGTCACGCTTCGAGAGCGATCGTACGATTTCCTTCATTCCTCCAGATGGAGAGTCTGAACTGATGTCCTACCGCATCAACACTCATGTATGGTCTAATTTTGTCTCTTTTATTTAGCAGTGCATATGTTAATATGATCCTACTATTTAATACTGTTAGTGTCAATATAAATTTGAATTTTCTTTATGATATATATGAAAACTAATTCATATTTGATCTTTAACTAGTAAGAAATTCACTTTACGGCAAGAAATTTCTCAGTGCTTTAAACACATACTATTTAGATGAATGAAAGTGTGAGAGCAGTGTTATAAAAAGTGGAGCCACATTGACCTCATTTACACGTTCTGTTTCCAAGATAGTTTGTCCATCTGTTCTCTGAATGGACTGTCTGAATGAGATGAACTCAAACAGAATATGTGAGATGGTCATTTTTGATTTGTTTGACTTATCAAATTATTTCTATGATGAAGTCTTTCTTCATATCTTTTGCAGGTGAAACCGTTGATATGGATTGAATCGATTATTGAGAAATTCTCACACAGTCGAGTGGAAATCATGGTTAAGGTATTACACTTTTTGAGTTTTGTGTACATTGTCCACTTTGATGTATTGCTAGTAATGTAAGTGGTGTTTTTATTTAAAAACAAATTTGTATATTTGTCATTTCAAGTAGTGATTGAGTTACATGTGCAGTTTTTTTGTTGTTGCTGATAAACAGTGCTAATAAACGTGTCCATGTGCTGGCTCTACAGTGACATTACCAAAATGAATTATCTTGAAGCCAAAATGGAGGTTTTAAGACATATCTGAATTGACTGTATTTACAGGCAAAAGGACAGTTCAAAAAACAGTCTGTGGCAAATAATGTGGAGGTCAGGGTTCCTGTCCCCAGCGATGCCGACTCACCCAAGTTTAAAACCAGCACAGGCAACGCCAAGTATGTGCCTGAGAAGAACATGGTTGTGTGGACCATCAAGTCTTTCCCTGTAAGAAATTCAAATTTATACAGCATGAACCTAAATTTAATGTCTCTCTTTTTGCCTGTTTAATTTTTCTCTCTGTGCATCTGTCCCTGCAGGGAGGGAAAGAGTTTCTCATGAGAGCTCATTTTGGTTTGCCGAGTGTGGAAAACGATGAGCTTGAGGGCAAGCCTCCCATCACTGTGAAATTTGAAATCCCCTACTTCACAGTGTCGGGAATCCAGGTTGTATGTTTTTTGTAAAAGTTGTTTTTTATTTGGATAATCGAGAAATACAGCCTGAGCAAACAGATTATTCTGGAGCTTCAAGTAGTCATGATGTGGTATCTGCTTCTTGTTTATGAAGCTCCAAAGTACTACTGATAAAACTCATCATTCTGTTTATATTCTGTAAAGCCTTTAAAGCAGTCAAGTTAGGTCTTGTAAACTGAAGTGCTTATTGGCAGAAAGTGGATTTCAATTAATTTAATGATGCACGTTCATGCCGCATGCTTCTTGCCTAAATGTGTCTCTTGTTTTCCAGGTGAGATATATGAAGATCATAGAAAAAAGTGGCTACCAGGCTTTACCATGGGTGCGCTACATCACACAGAGTGGAGGTAATTTATATTAACTTTTGAGAATGTTCAGATTTTGTAGATTAATTTAGTGGCCTCAAATTGATTACGAAGCAGACTTGTGGTTTCTTTATGATTTTTGTTTTTCTTTTTTGCTTAGATTACCAGCTGAGGACAACGTGTAAAGGACCTCTCATCATGCCACATTTCCAGGACTTTCACAGAAGCAAAAATGATCACTTCTAGAGGACAAATTGAATGTTTTTAAATGTTTCCTGCTCCTTGCAATATTGATTGTTGATGAATTGTGTGTTCAACCTGATTTTAATGTTTTAACTGTGAGACTGCTGCAATCTATTTAAATGTTGAATTAAATAAAAATTCTGAAATAATTTCTTTGTTTTTTTATTATTATTATTATTATTACACTTTAATGGGCTTTTTTCGCCATGTAAGTGAAGATTTCGTCATTGTTTTGTGGTGAGGCGTTTCGTAATCTCAGTCACTAAATTCCGCCTAAAATTAAAACTCACACCCGCCTTTTTTCCCACACTGGCTTCGGCAGATATACAACTAAAGGTTAGAAATCTGAATGAACTGCCTTTGAAGACATCAACGTATACAAATCGCCCGCTTTCTGCGCTGAGCGCGCTGATTGGTCAACAGTGACTGTTACCACAGTGACAGCGTAGTAACAGAGTTGTAGCGCCGCCCCTTTTACCATATATGGCGAAGCGACACCCTCGGAGCGAGCTGCGATTGGTCGGCGTGTGCTCGGGTCCAATGTTTGTAAATTGTAGTCGGGAGACACCGCTGTAAAGATCTCAGCGCGCAAATGTATTTTGAAATGTTTACAAACATTCCCCTTTTTGGATTATATTTGAAAAATTACCAGCTCGGAGAAACAGTCGGGTGGGAAACCCTAACGACGGAGTGGATAATAACGGAGCAGAAGGTACGTAGTGAACCGCTACAGCGTTAGCGGCTAGCTTGGAAGCTAAGTTGTTTGTTACAGTCAGTCGACGCGACTTGAAATAAATATTTGTCAAGATGAGTGAATTTACACCGCTTGGGTGAAATCGAGCCGATGTTACAGACTCGGTGTCTAATAATATGGCGTCAGGTGGGGGGGACTACAGTTTACGTTAGCCGGATGCTAGCTGCAGTCCGTATTCTTCCTGCCTCTTTACGCTCTTTGTCGTGTTTGTTGTGGTTGCTGTGGCGCATCTCCAGCAGAGCGGACGGAGAGACGAGAGGCGATAATGGTCCTGAGACAGATGGATGCCGGGAAAGCTTGACGGCGGCGGCAGCCAAGGGGAATACGATGGAGGTGCAGCGGATCCTGGAGGAATGCAGAGTGCATCCTGACACTCTCAATGAGTTTGGCAGGACGGCGCCTGCAGGTGACGACCTCTCCTCACACACGACGGCTCTTTGTTCAGCGTGTCTCCTATCGCGGGGTCTTAGCCTACCGTGTCAATCCCTCTCCCTTTCCGAGTAATGATATATAAGTACGTGAGTGAAATATGCCGGGAACAAAACTAAACTAAAAGATAAAAGAAAAAAAGCCGGGCCACGGGACACCGGCTCTTGAAAGCGCCCCACTCCCTTCCCCTCCCCCTTGTCCCAGAGCACCAAGACAGCCAGACACAAAACAAGTCCAAACCCTGCTCATCTCACCGGTAAACATCAATACTCGCTGCTGTATTTCAGTCATTTCAGTCTGATTTGCCAGTTTTTCCTTGTATAATTCTTCTTGTCAGGTTTGGTGTCATTTCTATTGTTTTATTCTGTCATATATGTCTTTCTGTGTCATTTTCTGTAGTTGTAACCATATTCCATTACCGGCTCTCTGGAGATATTATGGTTCACTTTGTGACCCAAGTTTACTTGTTTTGTGTCTGATGCACTTTGTGCAATATGAGTCGTGTTTTAAATGTTATGTTGCTGTGTTGCTTGCTTTTATCTCTTGTCAGCTGCTTCCTGCCTCTTTGTTTTTCTCCTCTTTTGTGTCTCTTTGTGGTTGTTTTGTGTGTCCTTTACTGGATATGTCTGAGCTGAAAGCTGAGCACTGTGTGCCCAATCGTTGAGTGGGCTGTGATAAGATTTGTGTTTTTCTGTCTTGTATGTTAATGCCTTTGTGGTTTTGTTATTACATCTAAACACACACCTGACATGAACATTGCCTTTGTGTTGCTTTAATTACCTGAACAGTCATTTTATAGGACATAGCTTGTTCTTCTAGTCAAAAGTGATGAATTATGTTGACATTTTTCAGTTATTTAGCCCACAGTCATACGCTGTCCAAACTGGATGCAGTGCTTTCTCCTTTTTCTAAAGAGTGCAAGGATCACATCATTTCCTTTGTCTCCTGCAGGTGATGATGATGGGGAACGCCAAGATCGCCACTTTGTTGTTGGAAAAGGAGCCGACCCCAACGTCCAGGACAAGCACGGGATCGCTCCCGTCCACGACGCGGCCCGGACCGGTTTCCTGGACACCCTGCAGGTCCTGGTGGAGTACGGCGCCTCCGTGAACGTCCCGGACCAGAAGCGGCGCCCTGCCAATCCACATCGCCATCCGGGAGGGCCACCGCGACGTGGTGAAGTTCTTAGCACCGCGATCTGACCTGAAGCACGCCAACACCAGCGGTCAGACGGCGATAGACGTGGCACGGGCCTCGTGCGTGCCGGATATGATTGACTTGCTTTTTGCTCACATCCATAGTTAGTCAGACGTTGGGGTGTTTTCCTCGCAGCCATAACCTCACAAGTTGTTTTGCTTCAAACCTGGTGACTTGAATTCATTGCTGTGTAAAGGGTTATTTTGTGTGATTGGGGCTCAGCATTAATATGTGAAACAGGACATATTGGTCTGGCAGATTAATTTCAGTGGATGGGTGGCTATATACTGTAGACACTCTTTTGCACAGTGCAGTTTAGGCACCTCTATAGTATTCGTATATATCTGTTTTCCCTATTCATTGGGAGTGCACATTTGTAGATAGTTTCCCCCAGTGTTTCTTAATGTTGTGTTTCCACTGTGTATGAATTGTAACAGTTGATTGATTTTGTTTGTTTATCATTTTTACAAAACTTGACATGGTGCACCCTGATTGCTTTGCATAGTTGTGTTTCTGTTAATTAGATGAACTTAGACTTTATGCTTACTTATTTATTGTTGGAATAGGACTAAATATTCCTTTGTAAATAGCGACATTATTGTGATTTGTTGAGATGTTATTTATACAAATACTTTTAAAACTAAGGAGGTTATTCACTTTGCTATTTGAAGAAGAAAGCACAAAAAAAGTTGAACTTGAAGTTACTCACTTGTTTCTCTGGTTTCTTTATTGCATAATGTAACATTTATTGTATAACATACACAATGCACAAGAAGAACATGCAAACCTCACACATGAAGGCCTCTCGCCCGAGACTGAACGCTTACTCGCTGTGAGGTAAAAGTGCGAATCATGAACATTTCATTTAGATTAGAAAAACCTTGCCTCTTTATAAATTAATATCTTCAATTAGATCAGACTCAGGAAATTAATTTGAAAAAACTGCTGATGAGATTTATTTTACAAAATAAAACTTCTCAAACAATACTAATTTTTTTCCCTGTACTTTAAGGAAGATATTTTGGTTAAATGATAAATTGGATCATGTCTCTTGGTCTTTCTACATAGAATGCCAGATTTCCTAAATGTGGGCTAATGTAAAAGAATTTGAAGCCAATCTACCACTTATTTCCTTTTTTTGCAATAAAGTCATAAATGGAAAAAAAGATCATGGAGTTACCAACGAACAGAGAAAGATGTGATATTGTTATTGAGACTCAAGTCTTGTATTTAGTATCTCAATTCATGCCCAGGCAATGAATCTAAAACATTTTATTTATTACGAGGAACCTATAATCTCCACAATTATTACAGTTTGAACAGGAATGCTCCGTGGAATGGACTTCGTAATCACCTGAGGTGACCCTTCTCTGGGTTAACTATGGGTTCATGCTTCCTTCAGGTGATTCATTGACACCGTTTGTAATGTTGGAAAGCAGAAAACAATTAAAACGCCCTTAAAGGTCAGAAAATAGCAGCACATAACTAAAGTGAATGAGGGCCCTGTCCGGCCGTGCCCTGTAGGTAACGCTGACACAGTTTGCTGATGGTTGTTGCTCCGGGCTCTTGCAGCACAATGGCTATTTTGTCTTGTTGTGCTCCGCCGGCCAACTTCTCCCGTCGAGAAGCGAGCTACAGTTCAAGCCACTGTGCAGCCGGCTCAGTGTGGAGGTGGATGATCTGGCAGAAAGATGGTGGATGTTAGTGTGTTATTCAGATCGCACATAGTCAGCGTGCTGACTGAAAGACTAATGAACATTTTTGGAAATTCTAAAACTTCCAAATGTTGATTGTGATTATATGATTAGTAGAGCTCATGTGTTGCAGAGAACAGTGTTAGAGTTGACATGTCTTCATCTGCTTTCCTGCTTAGTCCACATGGGGCACCAGATATCCCTGCAACATTCTCACAGATCGGATCTCTCCAGTCCTGGGAGCCTCTCCTCTCAACCTCCCAGTGGGACAGCATTGAACTCAGTACCCTCTAACACTTACCTGGATACAAAGGTTACATTCATTATGTCATCATGAATAATCCAACTGCATCTTAAAAGAACTTCATACAACCACTTAAAACACACTGTTTAAAACTTTCTCACTTGTGTCTCAGATGTGTGCTGGTGACACAACCCCACCCGCCAGGTCGAACCCAAATGACCTCACTCCGCGTGAATGTGGGAGTGCTGCTGTCTGAGTAAACACTTCTGAACGATCTCGGCTGCAGCTGGTTTGTTCTGCAGGTGGGAGAAATGAGGGAGACTCATAAGTGTCATCAAGTTCTTTCACTGGAAAAGTTTGGTTCCTGTCAACCAAAAGGATAAGTGGTGTTGAACAACCCGTCTGACCACAGCAATGTCACATTACACACGTTTAATTTCATCAGTTTTTTAAAATACTATACTCGAAGAATTTTGGAACAAATATTATAGTCTTCTAAACTGAAGCTGGGAATCATTTCGGTCAACATGGTAAAATAAACTAACACAGCAGGTAGAAAATAAACGCTTAGGTTTAAGAAAAATAATGAACATTAAAATACTTCTTTGTGCGTTCATGGTGGACTGAATTGTCTCTATAAGATCAGTAGATTCTCACATACAAAACCCTGGTAAGAACAAAACTGGACCTAAGTTTTATTTGACTGAAGGTTTGCGAGTGTACAGACAGTCCATATTTTATCTTTATGACATTTAATGAAAGTTTGTGTCACGACTCCTTCACACCTTTTGGATGACAGCAGAAGCATAAGGTTAATATTCTTATTGCACCCCATGGTTGAGACAGGAAGGGCTGTAACATTAGCAGCATTTGGGTGGTTACACTTATCCAACTTCTAAAAAAAATAATTAAAAAAAATAAATGAATTATTATAAAACCTAAAAGTTTTGGGGATTAATTACTGATAATTTCTGATCAGTGTTATAGATTTTGAAACATTATTGTATGTGTGAGTGAAATTGGAGACAAAGCCGCATTAACAGTTATCTAAGATTACAGAAACATATGTTCAATGCTCCACCCTGATAATGTAAAGGTTCATGTAAGCAAACAACAATGTCCCTCTTTCCTATTCAGCAGGAGAATCAATCAGCAAGTGACTGAAGACAGACCTACTTTTGGAATTGTCATCTTTCCCCAGCATTAAAACATCCCCTCATCGTGCTTATCAATGTGCTTTTGCTTCGAGATACTCAGCTGGGACAGGTGTGGCTGAAAATGTAAGTGCCTGTATGTCTGTGCCAGTCCCGAAATGATGAATTATCAGCTCTTTGGTATTTACAAAGTACAATGTAAAAATAAGCACAGTACAAAAATATGCCGCGTGCAGCATTTCAATTTTTTCTATTAGAGTCTATAAAAAATGATTTACGATCAGATGAAGAAACATTAAAAAAAGAAAGTAGAAATAAAAAGCCTGTTGTGATGATCAGGAAGAACAGATGGGAGATAAAACTTTGATCTGACTGTCTAAAGGCCTCAAACACATTTTAGTTCAGAGACCACGTATAGTCCAACTTCATGCTGAGTGGGCCGACTGCTAAAACAATGCAATAATAACCATTAAATTTAATCATCAATTCAGTTACTACTGGAAATGACTGCACTCTCAACATAAAACTGATGTCAGTGATACCTTCTGGTGCAAAACACAGTGAAATGTCCCCCAGAAAACATCTATAGCTGCTTATAGGTTTTTTTTTGCAAACTCATTCTTACAGCTAATGATCTCAGGGCCTCTGTGTTGTGTCTGTAAAAGACATGTGTTAAAGAAAAATCCATTTTTTCTTTGAAATGTTTACAAGTTGATCGGTGATCTGGCAGACCGGATTGGAGCCTCTTGTGAGCCAGTTTTAGCCCAATGTTCATGTTTGACACCCCTGGAATAGACGTATAGTTTTACTTAAAGTATTCCAGACATCTATAATAGTTGTAAAAAAAAAAGTTATTCATCTGAAATATCATCTGAAATATATCAAAATCATGATTCCTGTTGGACACAGCTCAATTTTTGAAATGAAATCCTCTTAGTTGAGGAGCTCTGGCGCCTCCCAGTGGCCAACATCTGCTCTGAAATTTAACAAAAAAACAAAAAAAACAAAAACGTGACAGGATCAAAGCCATAAAATGAAAAAAATGATCACAAGAGAACAAAAGTACAATAAACATATATTTTACTTTACAAGTCTTATTGTACAGAGTATTTTTTGCTGGAAAAAAAATGTACAAAGCAGACCTTAAATATTCTAATTCTCATTCCAACCACTGACTGGACAGAAAAACAAGTCCCTTTCAAAGTTTTTGTTTTTTGTTGTTGCTTTTTTTTATCCCTCTTATTTTTTATTTTTATTTTTTTTTATTTTTTACAAACATTCAAAATTAGCATCAACAGGCGGCCCTACTTAGTTACAACGCATGCTAGTTATTCAAAAACACTACACCAGAGTCCTATTCAATACAAAGCTGATGTCAGTTCAGAGGAACAAGAAAACCAAACAGCATCTGAACAAATAAATAAAAAAAGTGAGCTCTGAAATTCTGTACAAGACTTCTTAGAATATCAATGTACAAAACGTCACTTAAAAACCTTTGTAGCTTAAATTGCTGTTACAAACACACTTCTTTTAAGCAAGTCGTCGTCATTAGCATACAGTGTTTGGATACTAATGCACAGACATGGTCACTTCTGTATTTGAGGTCTGGTGGATGTGAAAACCAAAAAAAGTCAACTGCAGGTGAGAGGTTATCAGTTCTGTCAGAAATTAGTGTTTTTAAATATAAAACACATTCAGTGAGATGTTCAAATCCAAGTTGTTTTTTTTAAATGCTACAGTGATCTGTGTCCTCTACGTGAAGTCTAAACTCTTTTTATTCACACGGTTGGCATCCTGCACACCGACGATGGCCGAGTCTGTCAACAAGGTTTCAACAACACATTTTTTAGAAAATGGTGGCTGTTAGTGAAAGGACACGCGTGTGTGAGGTTCTGCGTCTTCTGCGTCGACACTTTCAGACAGTGGGGCTCATGCAAGCAGCACCTTCATTTACACACTTTGTTCCCGGTGAAACACTTTTAAATCATTGTTCCGAGTCGTTCTGTCAATGAAATGTCGAAATAGTGAAACACGTCAACCTGTGATGAAGCCTAAAATGTGCTTTTATATCCTGTTAAATACTTCACAACTAGTTTTATTATTATATTACTACGAGAGAACAAAAATAAAGATAAAGTCATTCATGTGGTGGTGGTATAATGCCAGTTTTATTTTCATACCTGATTATTTTATTTCATCTTTCAACTAGCAAGAAAAACTCTCATGAATCTTTTGTATTAATATGAGACATGGGTATCTGTAACAAAGCTTTAGATGGGAGAAGGATCCTCTTGCATGAGGCCCACGGCTGTGTGAGAGCTTCATCCTCTGGCTGTCTGGGTTCACTTCATCAATTCCTACACAACAAACAGCGACTCTCCAATACAAGCATCTCCAGACAATATACTGATATCAGTGACGCCCGCAGGCTTTGTAATGGCACTTTGAACTCTACTGACAAATGCTGCTACATTTTTAGTTTTTTTTTTTTTTTGCCTTGTCTCCAATCAGTTCATGTATTTTCCTCCTCTGCTCTTCAAAATAAAAGAGCCGCTGACTCCCTCTGAGTCAGAGAGCTAACATTTTGACTCAGCGGCGCTTTTCCTAAACCCAGTGAATCGTGACGTGACTCAGCTTATCGCGTTTGGCTTGACACGATCCACGGCAACCAGGATTACACCACAGCTACAGAAACTGGGTTTTGCACTTGATTTGGACTTTTCAGTGCTGAGACTCATATTTAAGTTAAGTTTCACCTTGGTGGAGAGGAATATCAGCAACACTTTTCGTATTTTTAAATAAAATGCTACTGATGTGTCTGTGTGGTTTTGCTCGTGGGGGAGTTCACTTTGTTTGTGAGCACAGAGTTGAGGTTTGGAGAGTTTCGTCTGAGGACACGTGTGTGAGACGGGGTGAGAAAACGAGCTTCATGCGTCTTTGCCAAAGTTTCCACTGTGCCGCTGACCGTGGTGGAACCCGGAGCTGGCCGGCTGACTGGCTGGTGGGGCGCCGCACTCCCTCTCAGGCCGCTCACACTGCGGCGGGTCCTTCTGGCAGGGCTCCATGGTGACGGCCACGCCCACGCCGCTCCGCCCAGACGTCATGTGCGTCACCTCTGACCACGTGTCCGTCTCCGGGTCGTAACACTCCACGCTGTCCAGGAAGGTGTTGCCGTCGTATCCTCCTGTGAGCACGACAGACACGTTCAAACCACGCACAGCAGGGAACACACAGATGAATGAAAACTGCGGTACTTTCCCTCCACTTTCTCTTGCAATCTGACTTACCCAGCACATAGATGCGTCCGTGTAATGCAGTAACTCCCAGAGCACTGCGTCTGTGCCTCATGGAGGCAGCAAAGCTCCACGTATCGGTTTCCACGTCGTAGCGCTCCACTGTGTTCAGCTGGTTGGTGCCGTCGTACCCGCCAATCACAAAGATGTGATTCCCCAGCGAGCAAACGCCTGACAAAAGCATTGTCGTCAATCCATTCCAGCTCATTTAAATGTGGCGCATTTCAAAGGCATGTGTGAGTAGTAGCAAAAATATGACACAACGGAGAATAACTCACAGTGAAAGACACAAGTGAATACATTTGTGACTTTAACCAGTTCTTTCCTTACCAGCTCCGGCGCAGCGTGTTCATGGAGGCCATGGTCTTCCACTCGTCCCTGTCAGGATTGTAGCACTCACAGGAGCTGAGGCGGTTGGCGCCGTCGAACCCCCCCACGGCGTAAAGCAAGCGGTTGATGACGGCCACGCCCACGCCGATACGCCGCGTTAACATCGGGGCGACCAGCTGCCACTGGTCCCTTTCTGGATCATACCTGTGCAGAAAAGTTGATTTCCACATGATTACAACAGTTTAATACCTTGGTTTTTATAGACGCGTTACTAAATGTTGCACCAGAACCCAGAATAATACTGACAGAAAACATAACTGAGTTCAACCACCGAGTGTTGAAACTCCAGAAATCCACTTGCTTCATTTCGCAGTGAAACTCAGCCAGCTGTTGTAAATCACATGTCTATTGCAAAGTCATCCCTCAGACAGGTTTGGCATGTTCCTCTTTCGCAGAGGTTGTGATTTGCCTGGTAAAGTTTTTTGTATTTGAAGAACAAAGCCAAAGTTCAGGCAAATTTTGAGCTTTGAATAATTTATGTAACACAGATCAGCTGACGGTTTCAGGATCACAAGTCTGACTTGACACGTTTTGGAAAACATTTCCACAGGCTGGGTGGTGAACGGCCAACTTTTCTCTATTGACTTTGCTAATATTAGTTTCCCCTTCTGATCCAGAGTCACAAAATATTTTCATTTACAATAGGAAGTGTCTCACAGTTTCATACATTCTCTTAGTGACACAAGATGAAAAGTTCTTCAGAATCAACGACGGTGAAAAAACCCCCAAAAAACAAAAAAACCGGTTCAATGACAATAAAAAAATCCCCAGATTAAAAGATTGTCTATGTAGCAGCTCTCTGCAAACTAAAAATAAACTGCAGGAAGTGGAACACTGCCTTTTTTTTCCAGGAAGTTCCACGAGTTGTTTTTTTTTGTTTGTTTTTTTTCCAGTCATGCGATGAACGCATACAGTAACCAGATGAGAACAGCAGTTTGGATTACATAAGCACTATAATTTTAAAGGGTCATTATTATCATTTTAATAAAGACAGATAAAAATCAAGTGACTTTAAAGCAGAGCATCCGTCTGGGTCACCCCTGCAGTGTTGATCTCAGCACTGACTCTGTTCTCTTCAGAGATAAGTATGAATAAAAAAAATAAATAAATAAATAAAATGAGAGCTCGGCTTTATTTTCTCACCTTTCCACACTGTTGTGATGAATGCACCCATGCGATCCACCGACTGCATAGATCATGCCGTCGATGACGCCCACCCCGATCCGGTTCCTGGGCATGCTCATGGGCGCGCACGGCAGCCAGCAGTTGTTCATGGGATTGTAACAGTCCAAAGCGTTTGAGTCCATGTTGCCGTCGGCGCGTTGTTTCTTCCGCCGACGGCGTAGAAAAGCCCGCTGATCACACAGGCTGCCAGACCACTGCGGGGCACTTGCAGGTCAGCCAGCCTCCAGGCCGACGTGCAGGGGTTGTACGCCTCCAGGTAGCTGAGAGACTGGCGATAATAACCCCCGCTGTGTAGATCAGCTGCGGCACCTTGGGAGTTCTGCAAGGAATGACTTTCGTGGGTTTGTGGAGAGTGAGGTCCTGGAAGATCTGGGCTAGGTAGTCTTTACACTGCGGGTCCCAGTCCAGAGACTGCAGCTGGGCCTGCAGGAAGTTGGGGGTGAGGGAATGGCAGCGGACGGCCTGGAGCAAGGCTTGGACGTACGGCCGCCGGTTCTCTCGGTCGTAGCGCACCCAGGCCACGCACGCCTGAAAGACTTCAGACTCGCAGCGCACGTTGAGCTCGTCGCGGCTGATGAGGTTCACCAGCTGGCAGTGGGACAGGTTGAAGAACTCCTCTTGGGTTGCCACCTGGAAGCAGGAGAAGGAATCACCCAAAACATATATGAGTAATGTAAAAGACACAAAAAACAAAACAAAAAAAAACATTCAATATCACATCAGACAAAGAAGTAGGAACCAGATAAGCTCAGTTGAGACATTAATAAAAACATTCCAGATTAATGGAAACATTCCAGCAGTGTGAGTGACGGTATGCTTCAAACAACGCATGACTGAATACTCTGCAGCTTCTGAGACGCTGACTGACACTTAGGAGACAATACAGGAACAAGACACGGTTCATTTAAAATAACATACAAGTTACAGAGCCATGAAACCAGACTTCCTGCTTTCACAGTCATATCGCTTGGCACAGGTATGTCTGTGAAGATGCGGTTTGAAATTTTTTTTTCTCCCTTTCTCGCTGAGATAAAAGATAAGACCGACTATAACACAACTCTAAAACTCAAATCTAACCTGCCTTTGCTTATATACCCCACAAGGGACGAAAAAGAAATCCTTTTGTTGCACCGTCTCGTCATTTCTTGCAGCTTGGTATGCGCCAGCCACAGCTAAACCCGCACACCAGTCATCATGACTCATCGCTTTCATTCTCGGCGCATGAAGCCACAAGTCTAAAACAGAACAGTCAGTCGACATAAAACCACCGTAACAACTGAAACGGCGTGCAGGTTCACACATCACACCAAGTTAATTCAGATTTTACTTCAGTTATTTCAAATGCAACCACATTCGTTAAGTATGAAGATTGATTTAATGCATTTCATTTCATTGCTAAAACTGCCTTAACCTTTTCACTTTGGACAGAACTTTCCTAAATGAAAGAGAAATACTATAGTTCTAAAGTTATATTCTGATTGCTTGATGTGCACTAATGCCACTGCTGTTTGTCAAACTGTGTATTAAAACATACTGTCATAATTGGTTTTAGATAAAATGTCTACTAACTCACTGCTGTTTCCAGATTAACCAAGTATCTCATTTTCTTGAAAATCCATCCCCGGCCTCACCTGGCTGAAGTTCATGTAGATGTACTCTCGGGCCTTCTGGTGGAGCTCTGTGCAACCGATCTGCTCCGCGAAGCTGGCGATGCCAATGGCGTTGCTGGGGTCGAGCTGCTGGACGAGGAAGTCGCAGCAGGCTTTGACCACGCTGTCTATCTGGTACATGACGGCGCCGTTCATCACGTGGATGACGCACTTCTCGCCCACGGAAATGCTTGCTGTGTAGGCAAACTCGATCAGTCTGTCCATAACCTGAATGGAAGAGAGCGAGAGCAGAGTAAATCAGAGGGATTAGATCAATGCACACAGGAATAAGTAACTGATGGAGGAGAAGGAACAAAACTAAGCTTTTAATAGTATTTAGAGCAGATGGATTAGCATCTCACTGACTGATGACTAATGCCTCGGTGATTATCTTATCATCTGAGAAAACATTAAACCAAAGCAACAGATTGCTTCGAGCAGTCGTGTTGGAGCGTTTATGGTTCACACTGATGTGGGTCACCTATATCTTCAACGTGCAGGAAATGTCGAGCACATTTCTGTTTTTTAACTGAACAGAATGTTTTTAGTGGACATAAATGTGCACACAGGCTTTGAGATATCATAGGCCCCCAACGGTATAAATTCTCTTACTTTAATTTTATAGATGTTGCATTTTCGTGGCATGAAGAAAATACATGTTACTCAATGAATACTCAAAAATCTGCAAAATGTGCAACATGTTATAGAAGATCCTATCAGGATTACAACACGCACACACACAGTTTGGGAAAAAATAAAATAAAAGCAGCTTCTGTGTTGCCTTTAGAAAATAGCCACCTTGCTTGGCTTCAGTTGAATAATGAACTGAGCAGCTGAGTTAGACAGGACGGACACACCCTTGGCCTACATGAACACTTGTGTTTAGGTCAGTAAGTTCACAGCCGCTGTGGATTCCCTCACAAACCGTCTCCAGCAACGGAGAACAAACACTTTTAATGACTGTTTAACTGCAGAGGAGGCAACACCAAATATTGGTCTGTAGTTATAGAGGCAGTCCCAGCACTGTGAGACCCTAAACTGCACAAAACAGCAGTGAAGACTGACGGACAGAACTGGATTAGAATCTAAAACTGAATTCACACCACTTATAAACCCTGTTGCTTTTTGACGAGCAGAACTCCGAGGGATAAATGTTGAACAAATATGTTAAATCTGTGTTGACGGTGTTGCAAATTGCTCCTCAAATCATATTTATAGATAAACAACTCAAGCTGCATGTCGGATTAATCAAACTACAGGACAGCCTGAATGTATTTATTTGAGCTGAGCTGAGTATTTGTGTAGAGGCGGGTCTATATCTCCTTGAAAATGCAGAAGCTTAGAAGAGGTTTAGGTGGGAATGTTTAACATGTTTCTTCGTAACACCGACAGATAAAGAATGATTTGACAGAAGTGACTCTAAACGCTGGAGGCAGTCAGGGCTTCAGGAGGCCAACTCCTGGAAAATGTTGTGGAACTCTCCTCTTTGGATAAAGATTCACAAAATGCTGCAAATTAGACTCCATCTTGTTCAACACCTTCCATTACAAATGAGGAAAAAACAGCTTTTACTCAGTTTTCAAAAATCTCCAGGCGACTCACTCTCGGATGAATCCCTTCGATCGGCACCAGCTCCATCCCGCACTCCTTCAGGCCGTTGGTGAACATGGCCCTGAAGACCGGCGACGACGACGCCAGCACGACTTTGTGGGCCACGAAGTCCACCGCCTCCAGGTCCTTGTAGCGAACTCGCAGCGTGACGTCGCAGAGCTGCCGCTCCAGGCGCAGCTCGTTCATGATGGCGAAGGCGGCCGACGTGTGGCTCTCGAGCGTGTAGCTGAAGACGCGGTGGCCGTTGCGCGTGGATGGCGTCACCAGCGCTTTGCATTCTGTCAAACACTCTGTCATTTCCTACCCGTTCTTCTCCTTTTCTCTCGCTCTCTCTCTCTCTTTCAGGAACAGCGGTGGTGTTATGGGGCATCCTTGCACCATGTGCAGCCATGGGTAAAATGAAACAAAGTGCTTAAACTGGCAGACGGTTAGCTAGGCTCCTCCAGGCTCACCTGGGTATGTCTGATTTATGTGTGAGTGGATGAGTTATGCCTGATTTATGAAGACATGAGGATTTCTGTGCTCTTCTCAGTACTTGAGTCCAGCCATTCTGTTCATTACGGCATTACTAGAGACTTATATGCCGGCTCCCGCTCACGGCTGTGCACTCTGGTCCGTGCTGCACTTCCAACATAATGGAAATATCTGTGGTTCAGGATTCCTCTGGCGTAGTCCAAAGGCTAAATCTCCAGGGCTGAGTTAGAGGATGACAGAAAAAAAAGAACTTTTATGAAAGCAAAAAGTTAATAGGAAACACAGCGATCTCCTTCGGGCCAGCTGTTTGTGTTGGCAACACAACTGTTTGACTTTCCACTCCTTTGGGATGTTGACAGAAAGCTGCCAATCACTCCTGGGCAAAAAAAAAAAAAAATCCAGTACGCCTTGTCTATTGAGCTGCTTTCTTTGGAGGCTTTAAATTAAATGATATTGATCCGGCTTGTTCAGAGAAGCAACTCATGAGACACCTTGAAAGTGAAAAGGCAAAGTTTGAAAGACTCCCACACAGTGCAGGTCAGTGATGCATATTGATTTCTTCGGAGGGGCCGGGACGTCTAATTTACTGCCTAATTTTTAAAAGAGGTAACAACTGAAACTTGCTTTAGGGGGCTGCGCTTCAGCTCAGAGCTGCAGTCAGGAAACCTAAATCTTCTCAGGAAAGAAGCGTTCAAAGTGTCACAGGTGTAACATGGAGCCCTTGGGATTGAACAGGGGAGGGAGGACCACTGAGGTGTCTTCCGCATGGTCGTCCAGCTGTGTTCACTGGGAAGCAGTTGGTTCAGATGAAGACTGGAAATAAGAGAAAGAAGAGCGAGAGAGAGACGAGTCATTTGTCAGGAAAATAATACGTTTTGCTTTTTAGTTCGTGTACACGCGCAGCAAAGCTGACGACTCCGCGTGAAACAGAAAGTGTCTCAATACAATCATGTGACGGTAAAGTTCACGCGGCAAGGTTATCAGCGTTCAGATAGCATTTCTCCTGTTGACACAATGAACTTCACACCCTCGACACGTCCTTTCTGATACAGTTCATGGAGGTTAAAGTCCCTCCTTTTAATTTTGAATGCACTTTTTAGCCATACCTCATTGCCCCTAAATTGCCAGGATTAAGCGGTACCGTACAGAAGATGGATGGATGGCATGCTAGCTGCTAGATTTGGATTTGCGTGACACAAACCCGGTAGTTTAAGCCACTCAGAGGAGATACTGCAGAGCTGCTTCGGAATTTCAATTGGATTCTGAGTTTCTTCATGCAGTCAGTCTGGGATGAGTCATCTAAAATTTGACAACATGTTTTTTCAAAAGAGAAGAGGTTGAAATATTGAGTGAACGTTACTAAAATCCATTATTTTTGGATCAACAGTAGATTTAGATTTTAAAAATAATAAGCAAAGAGCAAGACTGTAGACATGACAAACTAGGAAAACAAATATGCAACAGTTATGAGGGAAGATGAAACTGGGCATAAGAAACGTTGAGGAAGTGATGCAGTGGAACTACACACAAAATACTGCAGCCTTTTAACTGTACTGAAACTCATCCAAGTGGAACAGTTTACGCAACAGTCAATAAAATCCAAGAGAGCGCTGACTGATCATTACAGCAGTGTAACAGCTTGGTTAAAATGTTTCTGCAAAAAACGTAATCTAATCTTTCACTCAGAGTGCAGGGCAACTTTTTTTTTTTTTTCCCTCCAAGAGATCTGGAGAAATCCCCCTGCACAGCTGATGAAGCAAGCAGGAGTCTGCTCTGGACTGGCTCAGAAAAGAATACTTCCAGGGGGAGTATGTGGGCTCCACTCCATGAAGAAGAACATTTACACTGTTGTACGCGTGAAGCTGATCGAGAAGGATGCTGCAAAATAAGCCCTTCACTCTCCTGTCATTCCAGATTCTTGCCTTCAGGCAGCAGAGAACAATCAGAAGCTATCAGTTCATGATTCAGAGTTACTCAGCAACAATGCTTCTGCGCCTGTACAGTTACATAACAACGCACATATACCCTGAACAGACATGAATCATTACCTGAATGTACGGCAAGGGTGTTTGACCTCCCAGGTGAAAGCAGACAACTGCACACACTTGTAAAGATACTGGAAACATGGCGTTGATCATGTCAGTGATTTTTGGTTATTTAATCATCAGGAGGACACATGTGCGCCTGCTACAATGTGAAACACGCCACGGTTTCAGTTCACTGCCCTGCTTCTCTCCCTCCAACGTTCTGAGTGAAATAGTTTCACAGGGGAAGATATTACTCAACCTGCCCGCTCTCCCAGGTGGGCAGAAACTCCTCTGACACAGCGGAGTGTGATTCAGTACTGACTGCACAGTTTAATGTTTGATCAATAACGAGACAGAATGTACTCGGTGTGACTAAATCCGACAATTAAACTTGTTTACCCTCAAACACGCAGGCTATAATTTGGTTAATCAAAAGAGAAATATGTATCTGAAACAATTAAGGAATGCCAAAGCTCATCTAAAAATGGTTCGAGTTATTTCTCACGTAACATTCCATCTAAAATATCTCACTCGCAGCTCAAAGGTGAAGAGTTGCATCATTTCTCACACGGCAACAAACACATTTTGGGTTAGGTTTCACCTACATCCTCACAAACAACAAGCTTGAACTCTTGAACTAAAACAGTCAATGATTTTGTTCTATAATGAATGAGTATCTGTTAACCGATTCATGAATAAATTACTTTCAGTCCTTGCTGGACTGAATCAGTGCCTAAATACACACAGACGAGACCTGTGGCCAAGACTGACAGGTAAATCAGTGTGCTCTCTAAGACAGACAAGTTTCCAAAACGTATTTGATGCTGGCAATAACTTTATCACTAAACCTTAGCAAAAAAACAAGGTATGTGTTCTGATATTTTATTATTAATTTTAATTTAAAATCCTACATTGTCTGACACTCACACTAAATGTGAACAGTAAACTAAAACTTTGCAGAGATATTTAATAAGACATTACATCCTCCCATCTTCTAACATTTGAGCTGGAACAAAGCCTGATGCGTATTCTGTAGGACACAGAGTAGTACAATTCAAGAAGATATCGGAATTCATCACGATTTTCTCAAGTTAAAATGAAGTATTTGACATTTCTTTACTATTTCAATAGAATTGTTCAGCACTGAGCTTAAATGTGGAAAATTTGCAGCTTTTCTGCAGCTGTAAAGATAATTTTACAAGGGTATTTTTTTCCTTTTTTAACTGAGGGATCTCCTTGAGATGAGAAACAATATGCCCTCTAAAATGACAAGCTAGGCCAAAAACAATAAATGTTTGACACTTTAGCTTGAAAGATTGCCTGAAAAAATTAATCAATGACAAGTGTCTCCTTATTCTGGTAACTCATTGTAAAACAACTTAGACTCAGCACATACTGCATATGTATATTATTCATTTATTCACATATACGAGCTGACAGAGTTGTTTAATATGCATTGGTCTGTATAACTACAAAATAAAGAACCTCTTACCATCTTAAATGTTTAATTCCCTTACACTGACTTTTTAAAGGTGTCATCTTAAGAAAAAAATCTTCCGTAAATCCTCACACTCCTGAAAACCAAAGCAAAAGACATTTGGTTTTGCTGAGTAAGTTTCCTCACTCCAGAAACAGATTAATGTCTCAGCTTCATAAACTGCTTCAGCCTGTAAATAATCAGTGATGACAGTGATTCTCAGTTGCAGCCATGAACTGACACAAAGTTAGATTCGTGATGCAGAAAGTAGCAGCATCAGTGGTTCCAGGAAAACAGCGACAACGCTCCCTTTCTGTGTCGCAATCTGGGTGACAGGATTTAGCTTGGCTGTCGAGTGTTTGGGGATACTATATCAGCTTCAGGGGCCCCTAAAGTGATCCTGCACCCCAGATTGGGAACCACCCTTCGGGCCTGCGATCCTTGGATGCCATTCAGCGGGGATCTGCACAACAACCGGAGTGTGACTCAGGCAACTTCTAACAGTTGTGTCTGAGCAATATCATGACAGCCGTGTCAGCGATTCCAGAGCACCAAACTAACGCGGAGGAGCGATCGCGGCGTGTTTTAACGGGGATTTCTTTGGCGGAGAGCTTCTCTCTCGGTGACTCATCGTGAACTCTTCACCGAGCAAACAGTGGAACTGGATGTACCAAAACATGACCCAGAAGTGCAGCCAGTCCTTACATAAACCGAGATGGAGTTAGATTTCCGCGCCATCTACCTGACACACAAAGCCTCGTTTCCCCCAGCAGCTCCAGTCACTGCGAGCATTTCTGCGCTTGTTTTCATCAAAATAATCCACGGAGCCGCCGTGTTGAAGGCACAACACGCCGAGCTCGATCCCTTAAAGCGCCTTGTTTTGGTTTGCCGGAGCACTAAGCCGAGCGGTGTCACTGCAAAACAGCCGGAGACACCGCAAATAAGTTAAACGTTTCGGAAATGAGAGCTGAAGGCAGAATAGGCTCCCTAATAATAGACAGCGGAGTAGCGGCTGTGAGCCGAACCCCGAACAACAATGCTCACAAAAAGCGACAGCGGAACATTTTAATTCCATCAGCCCGCCGTTCTGCTCCGTCCCTCCACTTTGTTTACACCGCGGTAAAAGCTTTAATAAAAAGAAACTCACGTAGCCCAATGCCTCCATCGCGGTCTGCCGAGCTGTGCTACACCGAGGAAGGAGAAGGAAGGAGGAGGAGGAGGAGGAGGAGGAGGAGGTGGGGGGAGAGGAGGAGCGGAGTGGGGGGCAGCGGAGTGGGGGGAGCTGTAACTCACCGTGACTAAGCATTGTGCCGGCCTTCTCGCGTCTTCACAATAAGAGCGACTCGCCACAGCCCCGTTGACGTGTTACGGCGGAAAGAGGAGAGGGCTTTTATTCTGAAGGAGCAGTGAGAACGAAGGATGAGCGAAGCCAATCGCTGGCCTGGAGCCAAAACTGTGACGTAGACGTCAATCGGACCAAGTAATCAGCGAGCGCCAGTCGAATTCAAGAAATAATCTGCAAACACAAACTTCTGGAAATGCGCATCGGCTATGCTTTGGAAAATAAAGAACAGCCAAACGCCACATTTCTTATGAGCAAAAAAAACAAAAAAACAAAACCAAAACAAAAATCATAAAATTGCAAAAAGATTTTTTCCAAGAAAAAAAACACCTGACTTTGCAGAAAGGAAAGAAGTTCAAGGGGCTTATATGAAATCCTCCCAATTGATAAATTTACAGTAATGGCAATAAAAATAAGAAATCATTCACCTGAACCACACAGCATATCAACTCAGAATCAGAGGAATACTATTTGTATAGGAGATAATTTAAAAATACGCCCAAAAAAGTCAGAGGAAAGCAATTTTAATCATTTGTCCACTGAGTTTCAGAGTTTATGAAACGTGATGCTGGATAAACTGATAAATGATTTATTCACAAAGTAATGAAATGTATCTGCTATGATTTGAAAGAAATCGCTGATAATCAATAAAACCAACACCTAAAGTAATGAAGAAAACATTTGAGTAAATGTTGAAATTAAATCAATGTTCAATGAATGTTGTTAGAAAACCAAAACAGTTTGTTATGTCAAGTGCAGCTCAGTTTTGTAGTCACGCATGTCTCTCCAGTCCACATACTGAAAATAAAACATGCTTGTGAATGGCTCCTGCAGTAAACAGCTGCATGAGAGGGAAACACTCGCTCCAGACAGGCGCTGGCACATACTAAGTTTTTTTTTTTTCTTATTGCAAAATACGTAATTCAGGTCATGGAGTTCAGACTGGGCTGTCACTTTATTTGCCACAAGGGGGCGCCAGAAGATCACAGTGGAAATATGCAGGTGCAAGAAGACACTTTTAATAAGCAACACTGTTACAAGTCAGGTTTCTATACAACTCAGGATCTTGGGTGCTGAAGCTGTCAGTCACACACAGTCACATTCATAAAAACAGACAATTAAGTATCACCAAACAACCTCAAATGCATAATTGTGAATTGTGGGAGTAAATTGGATTACCTGGAGAAAATGCACAGGGGGAAAACATGTAGTGCTGTCAATTTTAATCGCGATTAATCCATTGAGGTCTGCCAATTGGGTCAAAGAAAAGAACTAGAGGATAATAGTGCTTTTTTCCTGACATTGGGACTGATTTATGAGGATTAGATTCTTCATTGCAATTAATCTCAACTTTAAAAAAGTTAATTGTTGACAGTTCTCCATGAATTAATCACGATTAATTTGCGATCAATGCGATTAAATTGCGATCAATGCGATTAAAACTGACAGCACTAGAAAAATGTAAACACCACAAAGAAAGGGCCCTAACCCCAACTTGAACTGGGGCCCTGCTT